>NW_025927376.1:0-78861 GCF_016906955.1 Phacochoerus africanus
GGTCTGAGGGTGTTTCCCGGGCCCCAGGGACTCTCCCCCAAGACCCCTCAAGTCAGCCAGAGGGCACAGGTGTCCCTTCTGGATTTTGGAGGTGGAATGGCAGCCTGGGTGGGTGGCAGTGGGGTTTGAGCGCTGGAAGCATTTCCTGGGGTTCGGCGTGCCTTGGGCTCCCTGGAGGCAGGCGCCCAACACACAGCCTCGGGATTGGACCGCGAGCTGGCCCTGGTCAAGCCCCTCCCCGTCAGGGGTCCAGGTAGGTGAGAGGGAGGGTGGTGCTGAGGAAGAAACGGGGGGGGGGCTTCGGTGGCATGAGGGCCGGCAGCTGGGCTAATGCCCGTGCTTGTTGGCTCAAGAGGCTGAGGGAAATGGCCTTCGTGCCTTGGGAGGGGAGCCTCCCTTTCCAGGAGGGCGCCAGGCTAGGGAGTCCTGACGGAAACGGGTCTGATGCGTAAGGGTGGTTGATTGGCTTCGTCAAGCAAGCTCTCGGGGAGTTCCCACGTGGCGGCCAGGCTTAAGAGTCTGTCTTGGTCACTGCGTGGCTGGGGCAAGAGCTGCGTTGGGCGCCCACCTCTGGCCAGGCCACAGCTCCGGTGGCAGGGGGCACCCAAATCAATGGGAAATAGGAAGAGCGATGGAGACAGATAGAGGAAGGGATCAAGAAATGACTCAATGCCAACCTCTATTTCGCTCTCTCTTTGGGCATTCCCTCTCCCTGTCTCTCAGTATATATACTACACAGACATCTTTATGTATATCTCTCTGTACCATTCTACCTGCACACACCACACACACGCGCACACACACACACACACAGGATGAATGTGTAGCGATGGAAATGGATAGATGCCTAAATCCTAATTTCCTCTCCTGATCCAAGATCTCGGTGGGAGTGGTTGCAATGCCAGCTGGGAGTGGATGATTTGCAGAGCAGAGTGGATCTGCACGCCCACACATGGGTGCAGGAAAATAACTCGGGAAGTAAATGGGTTCAAAATAATCAGGTCTTTATCCTCATCCATTCTGGGTGTCATTTTCGGGTGCCCCGGACCCTGTGGTGCCTAGCGACGGAAAAAATGGACGTACAAAGCCACCCCGTGGGAGGGCATCCTCTTGCCCACACCTCGTGTCCAGGCTTTGTCACTCGAAGGCGTCCTAAGGATGGCCATGGGGACAGGGCTGAGGAGGGCCCTCGACGTCCCTGTGATTTGGAATTCGCTAGGAATGAGGGGGGGTTCCTTTGTCCGCTGCTGGATGCCCTCTGGCTACCTGGATTGGGGCACAGTTGATTCAGACCTCCTCCCCGTTTGCCACCTGGGTCGTTGGGTTTGTGCTCTCGTTCTGGGTGTCCGTGGTGGGGCTGTTCAATTTGGAATCCCAGCGTGACGTGGGTTTCGGCTGGGATGCGCCCAAAGTGCCTGCGAGGTGTGCACGGGCGGTGCCAAAACAGAGGCATTTGGGAGAGCATCGGTGCCAAGCGCTGGGCTTTGTCTCTCCAGAGGGCTCATGAAACGCCCCTTTTCCTTCCATGGGCGCGTCTTCTCTTCTTTCTGGGGACCTGGTGAGATGATGGGAGCTGTAGCCAGGCCGGGCATAAGCAAGGCCGCTCTACTGGCTGGTGCGAAGCAAGCTCTCCCTGAGATGCCTTCTGGCCCCCTGGGGAAAAGGGCTGAGATGGTCGGGGGTGTTGGGTTTGGAAAACTCTGCGCCTTGGCCAGCATTGGATGGCGATACCAATCACGCAGGCTCCGGTGGCGTCAATGCATGTGGAAAGAAAGAGGGAACGAGGGACCCGTGGGCGGGGGGCGGGGGGAAGGAAGAGGAAAGTATCGAGGCCAGACTTCATGGGACGTAGGAAGGACTCACAGGGGGAAAATGAGGAAGACAAGGAACCATCCTTCCACACCTATCTTCCTAAGTACATGTGTGCCAAGCTCTATGAAAAGGGAGGCAGGCTGGCACGACCTGATGGATTTGGAGATGAGGGTTCACCCAGCGAGGCATGGCATGGGTTGGCGTCGGCGCTCGGAAAGCCTTGGCGAGAGGCAGAGCCCGCGTGGAAGGGCCCGCCTTGGTGTGCCATGAAAGCGGGGGAAGGAGACCCCAGCCGCCCACGGATGGGCCCCCGACAACGCAGCCCCGGGGACTGCCGAGCCAGAGAGAGGAGGCCAGCCTGAGAGGGGCTGTTCTGGCAGATGTCCACGCGAGGGCGCCAGAGCCCCTTCTGGCCCCAGGTGCAGCTCCCAGGCTCGAACAGGTGAGAGCTGCAAGGCTCCAAAAGCGCGCAGGCTCAGCCTCGTGGCTGGCGGAGGAGTGCTGAGCGGAGCCCACCCACGGGAAGCCCCAGAGGGTCTGCGGGTGTTTCCCGGGCCCCAGGGACTCTCTCCCCCAAGACCCCTCAAGTCAGCAAGAGGGCACAGGTGTCCCTTCTGGATTTGGAGGTGGAATGGCAGCCTGGGTGGGTGGCAGTGGGGTTTGAGCGCTGGAAGCATTTCCTGGGGTTCGGCGTGCCTTGGGCTCCCCTGGAGGCAGGCGCCCAGACACACACAGCCTCGGGATTGGACCGCGAGCTGGCCCTGGTCAAGCCCCTCCCCGTCAGGGGTCCAGGTAGGTGAGAGGGAGGGTGGTGCTGAGGAAGAAACGGGGGCGGGGGCTTCGGTGGCATGAGGGCCGGCAGCTGGGCTAATGCCCGTGCTTTGTTGGCTCAAGAGGCTGAGGGAAATGGCCTTCGTGCCTTGGGAGGGGAGCCTCCCTTTCCAGGAGGGCGCCAGGCTAGGGAGTCCTGACGGAAACCGGGTCTGATGCGTTAAGGGTGGTTGATTGGTTTCGTCAAGCAAGCTCTCGGGGAGTTCCCACGTGGCGGCCAGGCTTAAGAGTCTGTCTTGGTCACTGCTGTGGCTGGGGCAAGAGCTGCGTTGGGCGACCCACCTCTGGCCAGGCCACAGCTCCGTGTGGCAGGGGGCACCCAAATCAATGGTGAAATAGGAAGAGCGATGGAGACAGATGAGCTGAAGGGATCAAGAAATGACTCAATGCCAACCTCTATTTCGCTCTCTCTTTGGGCATTCCCTCTCCCTGTCTCTCAATATATATACATACACAGACATCTGTATGTATATCTCTCTGTACCATTCTACCTGCACACACACACACACACACACACGCGCACACACACACACACACAGGATGAATATGTAGCGATGGAAATGGATAGATACCTAAATCCTAATTTCTTTCCTGATCCAAGATCTCGGTGGGAGTGGTTGGCAATGCCAGCCTGGGGATGCCCAGCCTGGGAGTGGATGCTTTTGCAGAGCAGAGTGGATCTGCACGCCACACATGGGTGTAGGAAAATAACTTCGGAATTAAATGTGTTCAGAAATATTCGTCTTTATTCTCATGCATTCATACATGGCAGGTAATTATGTCCGGGCCGATGTGTCTAGGGTATGAAATCTTGACAGAATCCACCGAGTCTCTTGGCCTGTCTCTTTTCTCGTTGGGAAGCAGTTTTGACCATGACGCCTTTTCAGGTGAGTTCTGAGATGCTAATTTTTCCGTGTTTTTTTTTGTTTGTTTGTTTTTCTCCTCATGACATATTTTCGCTTGTCGATGGCAGAAGTTGATCGATTGCATTTTTCACAACAAAGCTTTCTCATCTGACGTGTGTATCCATCCTGTTTTTTCTCACATGAGCCCCGCTTTGGTTCTAAGAAGAGTGACTAGATATCATTCCTTCTGCTATACAGTAGCATGTCTCTAAAACCTACTGCAAGGCCAAATATTTGGATCTATGACCTCCCAAATCCCAGGCATGCCCACCCCCTCCCCCTGCCATCTGGCAAACACCCTCTGAGTGGCAGTCCAAGGTTTTCTTTCCTGAAGGAAGGATCAGGGTTGTCATTTGAAAGTCTCATTAGGGAAGGAGCTTCACATGGGATTTGGGTCTCTCTCACAGACCTATTTCATTTCGTGTGAGAATGTTCCTTCCCAACCCTGTGGCTGCCAATGGCCCTTTTTGGGCACCCTCTTATGGCTGAGTCTGCTTCCCCTGCACATATGGACATCTGCTTCCTAACCCAAACAACTGTCCATGTACCTAGTATGTGTTTCCATGTCTTGCTCTTGTGGAGAGGGCTGCCTGGACAGAGCAAGCCATTGACCTTTTGGCAGAGAACATGTTCGGGATAAATGCCCAAGAGTGGGAGGACTGGTCCCGACGGCTATTCTAGGTTTCTTTTTAGGATGACCCAACTCCTGTGGACATACTACCCCACCCAATGACAGGGCACCTTCTTTTCCATACCCTATCCATTGTTTGTCATTTTAAAGTTGTCCTAAATTTGTCCATGAGCATAGTTCTGACGAGGACCCTCCAAACCATGGTTGGGAACCCTCTAGGTGTGAGTGATGGTGTTCTTTTTCCGTTTCTTGATGCCATCTGCCTATTTGGATTTGGGAAATGTTTATTCAGACCTCCTCCCCATTTTCCTCTGGGTTGTTGGTTTTGTGTTCTTTCTTGGTTTCTTTGGTTGAGCTCTTCTATTTGGAAGCACAGACTGCCCTTGGTTTGGGTATGCACATATTGTTCCTGCATGTTGTGCATGGGAGTTGCAAAAATGGTGATATATTGAAGAGCAGAGGTGCCAATACCTGGACTTTGTCTCTCAAGAGGTCTCAGGCAACTCCATCCTTTTCTTCCCATGCAATCCTCTTCTCTTCTTTCTATGCACCACGTGTTAAGATGGGACCTAAAGCCATGTTGGGCATGTGCAGGCCACTCTGTTGACTGATCCACAAACAGCTCTCATGGAGATCCCTTCTCGACCCCTGGGTAGATGGTCTACTTTTCTTGCTGGGTTGAGTTTAGGACACCCTAGGCGTTGGCCAGTATTGAAGGTGGGATAATGCACGCACGCTCCAGGTGGGGTCAATGCATTTAGAAAGAAAGAGGGAAAGATAGAACAGGGGGACAAAAAGAAAGAAAAAGGCAAGAAACAAGGCCAGACTTGACTGTACGCAGGAAGGAAAAACAGGGGGGAAATTAAGAGAAATCCAGTCATTCCGTGCCTACCCACCTATCTTCAGACGTACATATGTGCAGCGCTCTCTAAAGTCAGAAGCAGGCTGGAATGACAGGATGGGTCATGAGAGTAGGGTTTGCACAGCGAGGCATGGCATAGGCTGGCCTCCAGGCTCTGAAAGGCTTTGAGAGAGATAGAGCCCACACGGAAGGGCACTTCTTTGTCTTTCTGGAAAGCAGGGGAAGGAGACCTCACCCACCTAAGGGCCCCTGACAACGCAGCCCCGGGGACTGCCGAGCCAGATATAGGAGACCAACCTGAGGGTCTGTTGGAGCAGATATCCACACAAGGGCACCTGAATCACTTCTGGCTCAATGTGCAGCTCCTGGGCTCTAAAAGTTGAGAGCTCCCAGGCTCAAAACGTGCAGGTTCATTGTTGGAGCTGATGGTGTCTTTGTCAGAATGCACACAATTACCCAGAGGATTTTTTTGGTGTTTCCTGGGCACCAGGGACTCTCTACTCCAAGATAACTCAAGTCAGGTAGAGGGCACAGGTATCCCTTCTGGATTTGGAGGTGGATTGTCAGGCTGGTTCGGTGGCAGGGTGTTTTGAATCCCCTGGGTTTCAGTGTGCCTTGGTTTCCTCTAGAGGCAGGCACCAAGACACACACAGCATCGGTGTTGGATCATGAGCCATCCATGTTCAAGCCCCTGATGGTCAGGGGTTCAGGTAGCTGAGAATGAGGTGGTGCTGAAGAGTCAATGGGGGACTTCAGTGGCATGAGGGTACACAGCTGGACTAATCCCTGTGCTTTGTTCACTCAGGAGGCTGAGGAACATGTCCTTCTTGCCTTTCCAGATGAGCCTCCATTGTCAGTAGAGTGCCAGGGGATGGAGGCCTGTGTCAACCCAGGTCTGATGAATTTAGCAGGGCAGATGTCATCAAGCAAGCTCTCAGGGAGTTCCCATGTGGCTGCCAGGCTTAAGTACTCTCCTAGTCACTGCTGTGGCTGTGGCAATATCTGCATTGGGAGATCAACTTCTGGCCAGACTACATCGACATGTGGCAGTGGGCACCCACATTAATTGATAAATAAAACAGAGTTCAAAAATAATGAGCCAAATTGATATAGAAATGAGTTGATGACTATCTCTCTCTCTTTATGTCTCCCTCTCTCTAAATAAATGTATTTGTATGTGCATACACTAACACATATACACACATATAATTCAAAACAGAACAGCTAAGGAAATGGATAGATGAATAAACCCTAAATGGTCTCCTGACCCAATATCTTAGGTGGCAGTTGGTTTGAAGTGCAAGCCTGAGGATATGCATCCTACTAGTGGATGTTTTTGCAGGGCCAAGTGTATTTGCATGCCACACATGTGTACAGGAAAATATCTCAGTATGTTGGGAGTTCCCGTCATGGCTCAGTGGTTAACGAATCCGACTAGGAACCATGTGGTTGTGGGTTTGATCCCTGGCCTTGCTCAGTGGTGTAGGTTTCAGATGCAGCTCAGATCCCTGCATTGCTGTGGCCCTGGCGTAGGCCGGTGGCTACAGCTCCAATTGGACCCCTAGCCTGAGAACTTCTATATGCTGCGGGAGTGGCCCAAGAAATGGCAAAAAGACAAAAAATAAAACACACACACACAAAAACAAAACAAAACAAAAAAAACCTCAGTATATAAATAAATTCAAGAATAAACATGTATTGATACTCATAAATTCATAAAGGCCAGGTAATTAGGTCTGGTCTGATATGGCTAGGGTAGGAAATTTTGACAGAATCCGACGAGTCCTTTCGCATGTCTCCTTTCCTGAGGGGCTGCGGTCTCGACCATGACCCCTTCTCTGGTGAACGCTGAGAAGCTAAATTTCCTGTTTTGTTTTGTTTATCCTTATATATTTAAATCGTCACTGAAATTTGTGGTTTAATTTCACTTTAACAACAGATTGATCCCATCTTACAGGTCTGTCCATATTGTGTTTCCACCATTACCCTCCTTTTGGTTCCAAGAAGAGTGACAAGATATTGTTCCCTGTGCTAAACTGCAGGATGTCTCTGCTCACCCACTCCAAGGTAAAGTGTTTGCATCTATTACCTTCCAAATCCCAGGCATTCCCACACCCTCCTGGTCCAATCTGGTGACCAAAATCTGTATTTCATTCCAAGGGTTTCTTTCCTGTAAGAAGGTACCTTGGTGTCATTTGGAAGATTTGAGAGGGAAGGGGTTTCCCACGGCATTTGTGACTCTCTCATGGACATATTTCATTTTGTATGAGAATTTTTCTTTCCAAATTGTGGCTGCCAATGGCATGTTTTTTGCCCATTTTTATGGCTGAGTCCACTTCCATTGTGTCTATGGATGTCTGCTTCCTAATCCATTCAGCTGTCCATGGACATAGAGTGTGGTTCTGTATCTTGCTGTTGTGAAGAGTGTGACTGAACTTAGTGGACAGGTTAAATTTTGGAAAAGAACATTTTCTGGACATATGGCCAAGAGTGGGAGAGTTGGGTCCCACAGTCATCCTAGGTTTCTTTTTCAGATGCCTTGGATCCTGTGGTCCATAGTGGTTGTACAAATAGATGCACACATCCATAGTGTAGGAGGACACCTTCTTTTCCACACCCTGTCCAGGGTTTGTCATTCAAAGGCATCCTAAGATTGGCCACTGGGAGAGGCCTGAGGAGGTCCCTAGGCCTTGTTGTGATTTTCAATTCTCCATGAATGAGTGATGGTGTTCTTTTTTCAGGGTCTTGATGCCCTCAGTGTATCTGGATTTGGGAAGTATTTATTCAGGCTTCCTCCCCATTTGTCAACTGGGTTGTTGCCTTTGTGTAACCTTTTCTTTATTTCAGTAGTTGAGCTGTTCATTTTGGATGCCTAGCGTGACCTGCTTTGGGGATGCCCATCAATGCCCTGCGAGTTGTGCATGGGAGGTCAAAAAAAGAAGATGATCACGGAAATAAATGTGTACATGCTAGGTAATTTGGTCTGGTCTGATGTCAGTAGGTTAGGAATTCTTGCCAGGTTCAACGGAGCCAGTGTGCCTCTCTTTTCCTGAGAGTCAGGAGAATAGACCGTGACACCTTCTTGGATGAAACCTGAGGCTCTAATATTGTTGGGGTTTTTTAATCCTTTATTATTTGTGATTCTCGCTGATTCCTGGGGGTCCATTTCGCTGCAATGATAATGCAGTCCAGTCGTACCTGGATACACAGGCACCTTTTCTTGCTTTATCCTCCTTTTGCTTGAAAAAGAGTGATGAGATATAGGTCCCTGTGATAAACAGCAGGATTTTTATGCTTCCCCTCTCCGCAGGCCATAGTTTGGATGTATGCTCCTCCACATCCCAGTCCTCCCTGCAGCCTCCCCCTCCAGTCTGGCAACCCCGAATCTGTTTTCCAGTCCATGTGTTTCTTTCCTGTAGACAGCTTCATGGGTGTCATTTGTCAGAGTCCAGAGGGAAGGGGTTTCCCATGGTATTTGTCTTCCTGTTTTTGCACATATTTCATTTAGTGTGAGAGTTTTTCTTACCGTCTGTGTGGCTGCCGATGGGATTTTGGTCAGACTTTTTTTGGAGGAGTACAGATGCATTGGGTATATGGACATCCTCTTCCTAATCCAATGATCTCTCCATGGACAGAGAATGTGTTTGCATGTGTTGCTATTGAATAGTGCTGCATGAACATAGCAGGGCATTTAATTTTTGCAAAGAACATTTTCAGGATACATGCCCAAGAGTGGGATTGCTGGGTCATTCTGTCTTACTAGGTTGATATTTCGGATGACCCAGTTCCTGTGCTCCTTAGTCATTGTACAAATCTACTTACACACCCTCCTTTTTTTGGGGGGGGTGCATCTTCACTTCCACATCCAATCTAGGATCGTTTATTGAAGAGGTCCTAATAATGGCCATTCAGAGAGGGTGAGGGGTTCATTTTGATTTGCAACTCCTTCCTAATGAGCGATGGTGTTCATTTTCCTGGTGCTTGTTGCTCTCTGTGTGTCTGCTATATATAAACTTGTCTTCAGGTCTTTCCTGCATTTTTAAATGGGGTGATGGTTTCATTCTGCTGTGGGTCTTATCAGTGGTTGTGTTGTTTATTTTGGAAGCCTAGCCTGACCCGGGTATTGGGGTCCAGAGAGAGCGCCTGCAGGTTAAGCGTGGCAGGGGCATAAACGGCGATACTTTGAGAGCAGCTGTGCCAATCGCTGGGCATTTTCTCTAAAGAGAACTCATGAAACTCCATCCTTTTCTTTCCATGTGAATCTCTTCTCCTCTTTCTATGCACCTTATATGTAGATATGACCTAAAGCCAGGTTGGGCATTTAAGGCAGTTAGGTTGATATAAAGAGAGCTCTCCTTGAGATCCATCCAGTTACCATGGGTCAAAGAACTGCTTTTTATTGGGGTGGCTTGTTTAACCACTGTGGCCTGAAAAACATTGATGGGCAACCCACTCATATACACTCCAGTTGGGGTCAATAATTTTAGAAACAGTGAGGGAAGGAGAGAAAGATAAGCATTTTTGAGACAGACAGACAGAGAGAGAGAGAGAGAGAGAGAGAGAGAGAGAGAGAGAGAGAAAGTGAGGCCAAACTTATCAAAGG
Source organism: Phacochoerus africanus (assembly GCF_016906955.1). Taxonomy (NCBI): domain Eukaryota; kingdom Metazoa; phylum Chordata; class Mammalia; order Artiodactyla; family Suidae; genus Phacochoerus; species Phacochoerus africanus. The sequence continues at coordinate 9,645 of NW_025927376.1, forward strand.
ATGGAATTCCAGGTGGACAATTCAGAAAAAAATTGATTTTTCCATACCTACACACCTATCTTCATAAGTACATAAGTGCAGGGTTAAACAGACAAGGAAGAAGACTGGCATACCATGATGGGTAATGAGCTGAGGGTTTAAAGAATGAGGCATGGCATGGGTTGGCCTCAGGGCTCTGAAAGGCTTAAAGAGTGAAGTAGCCCACATTGAAAGGCACTTCTTCGTATTTCATGAAAACGGGGTTAGGAGACCTAACAGCCATCTCCCCTCCCACCCACCCCCTGGCAGTGAAACCCCTGGGACTACTGAGCCAAAGAGAGAATGAAAGCCTGAGAGTGGCTTTTAGAGCAGATGTCCGCACAAAGGGGCCAGAGGACCTTCTGGCCCCAGGCGCAGTTCTGAGGCTCTAAAAGTGCAGGCTCAGCTTTGGGGCTGATGGTGTCTTGAGTGCATCCAAAAACAGGCACCCAGGGGATTTTGGTTGTTTCCTGGACCTCAGGGACTCTCTGGTCCAAGAAGGCTCATGTCAGGCAGTGACAGAGGTATCTCTTGAGCATTTGGAGGGGCATGGGTAGCCTGGTTGGGTAGCAGTGTGCTTTGAATGCTTGAAGCCTTCCCTGGGTTTTGGAATGCCTTGGGTTCCTCAGCATCAATATGGAATCATGAGCTGGCCATTTCCAGGCACCTGACAATCTGGTCTTTAGTTAGGTGGCAAAGAGTGTGGTGCTGATGACAAAATGGGAGCACTTAAGTGGCATGAGTGTGGGCAGTTGGATAATCCCTGTGCTTTGTTCACTCAAGGGGCTTAGGGATGTTCCTTTCTTGCCTTTTGAGATGAGCCTCACCTTTTAGGATGGTGCCAGGGTATGGAGGCCTGACTGAAGCCAGGATTGATGAATTAAGCTGAGTTGATTGGTATCATCCAGCAAGATGTCAGGGAGTTCCCTCGTGGCTGCCTGGCTTAAGAGTCTCTCCGTATGACTGTTGTGCCTGTGGCAAGGGCTGCATTGGCAGATCAAACTTTGGCCAGCTATCATTGCAAAGGTGAAGGGGCAACCAATTCATTCATAAATACAACCACATCTTTAAAACAAAGATCTGAGTTGATAAAGAAGTCAGTGAATACATGTATTCCTACATAAATATATTTATTTATATATACACATGTATATTTATTCCTAAAGAAAGCTAAGGGAATGGAAAGGAAAGCAATCATAAAGGGTCCCCAGACCCAATATCTCAGGTGGCAGAGGTTTGGATATGCCAGCCTGGGGAGGTCCATCATAGGAGCTGAATTCATTCTCCAGGCAGAGTGTATCTGCATGCCACACATGGGTGCACGAAAATAACTTGGTCATATAAAAAATAAAAAGAGGGAGTTCCCGTGGTGGCGCAGTGGTTAACGAACCCGACTAGGAACCATGAGGTTGCGGGTTCGGTCCCTGCCCTTGCTCAGTGGGTTAACGATCCGGCGTTGCCGTGAGCTGTGGTGTAGGTTGCAGACGCGGCTCGGATCCCGTGTTGCTGTGGCTCTGGCGTAGGCCGGTGGCTACAGCTCAGATTAGACCCCTAGCCTGGGAACCTCCATATGCCACAGGAGTGGCCCAAGAAATAGCAAAAAGACAAAAAAAAAGACACAAATATTTTCACAGAAATAAATTCAGACATGCTAGGTAATCTGGTCTGGTCTGTTATCGCTGTGTTAGGAAGTCTTGCCAGGTTCAGTGGAGTCAGTGTGCCTCTTTCTTTTCCTGAGAGTCAGGGGAATCGACCCTGACACCTTCTCAGATGAACCCTGAGCCTCTAATATTGTTGGGTTTTGTTAATCATTTATTACTTGTGAATCTTATGATTCCTGGGGCTCCATTTCACTGTAATGATAAAGCCATCCAATCGTACCTGGATACACAGGCACTTGTCTTGGTTTTGACGTGATTTGTGTTCCCCTGGAGAACAGAGCCGGGGCACACAGAGCATCGGTGTTTTATTGTGAGCTGGCCGTTTCCAATCACCTGACTTCCTGGTGTTTAGGTAGGTGGAGAAAGAGGGTGGTGCTGATGACTAAATGGGGGGGCTTCCGTGGCATTAGTGCTGGGAGTTGGCTAAGCCCTGTGCTTTTTTCTCTCTAGTGGCTTAGGGATATTTCTTTCTTGCCTCTCAAGATGAGCCTCTGTTTTCAGAATGGAGCCAGGGTACAGAATCCTGATGGAAACCAAGATTAACTAACCTGGGTTGATTGGTACCATCCAGCAAGATGTCATGGAGTTCCCTCATGACTGCCTGGCTTAAGAGTCTCTCTGTTTCACTGCTGTGGCTGTGGCAAGAGCTGCATTGGCAGATCAGCTTTGGCCAAATCTCATCCTAATGTCACAAGGGGTACACAATAAATTGATAAATGCAAAGAGATATTTAAAACAAGGAGGTGAATTCATAAAGAAGTAAATGAATATATACATGCATATGTAAATATAAGTATTTCTTCATATATATACACACATATGCACATATGTATTTATTCCTACAGAAAGCCAAGGGGATGGATAGGTAAAGCAATCATAAAGGCTCTCCTGTCTCAATATCATGGGTCACAGAGGGTTTTATGTGTGACCCTAGGAGGTCCGGTGTAGGAATGGATTTATTTCCCAGGCAGAGTGTATCTCCATACCACACATGGGTACAGGAAAATAACTGGGGAATTAAATAATAAAAAGATAAAAATGTTTTTATGGAAATAAATTCATACACACTAGGTAATTTGGTCTGGTCTGATGTCATTCAGCTAGGAAATCTTGCCAGTTTCAATGGAGTCAGTGTGACTGTCTCTTCCTGAGAGGAAGCTGTCTCGACCCTGACACCTTCTCTGATGAACCGAGCCACTTATGTGGTTGGGTTTTTAAAAAATCATTTATTATTTGTGATTATCCCTGATTCTCAGGGCTCAATTTCATTTGAATGACAAACCAATCCAATCATACATGGATAAACATACACCTTTTCTCCCATTATCCTCCTTTTGCTTGAAAAAGAGTGACTAGATATAGGCCCCTCCCTGTGCTAAACAGCAGGATCTCTACACTTACCGTCTCCATGGGCAAGAGTTTGGATGTATGACCTTACAAATCCCAGTCCTCCCCACAGCCACCTCTCTATTCTGCCACCCCCACATCTCTTTTCTGGTCCATGTGTTTCTTTCCTATAGAAAGGTTGATGGGTGTCATTTGTCAGATTCCAGAGGGAAGGGATTTCCTATGGTACTTGTCTGTCACATTTGGACATATTTCATTTACTATGAGAGTTTTTCTTTTCTATGTGGCTTCCAGTGGCATTTTCTTCACCTTTTTTTTGGTTGATTATTGTCCCTTTGGGGAAATGGACATCCACTTCCAAATCTGTTCATCTGTCCATGGACATAGAATGTGTTTCCATGTGCTGCTCTGGTGACTAGTGCTGGATGACCATAGTGCAGCATTTAACTTTGTGAAAAGAACACTTTCAGGATATATGCCCAAGAGTGGAATTGTGGGTTCATTCGGTTGTACTCGGTGGATGTTTCAGATGACCTAGATCCTGTGCTCCTTAGTTGTTGTAAAAATTTACCTACACACCCTCAGTTTAGGAGGGCACGTTCAATGACTAATCCCACCCAGGATTGTTTAATTGAAGATGTCCTAATGATGGCCTTTCAAGGGGGGCAAGTGGGTACCTCAGCTTCGTTTTTATTTGCAATTCACTTTTTTAAAAATTAATTTATTTTTTATTACTCAAATGAATTTATCACATCTGTAGTTGTATAATGATCATAACAATCTGATTTCACAGGATTTCCATCCCACAGCTCAGGCACATCCCCCACCCCCCAAACTGTCTCCTCCAGAGACCATAAGTTTTTCAATGTCTGTGAGTCAGCATCTGCTCTGCAAAGAAGTTCAGACTGTCCTTCTTTCAGATTCCACATGTCAGTGAAAATTTTTGATGTTGGTGTCTTATTGTATGGCTGACTTCGCTTAGCATGATAATTTCTAGGTCCATCCATGTTGCAAAAAATGCTGGTATTTCGTTCTTTTTAATGGCTGAGTAATATTCCATTGTGTATATGTACCACATCTTTTTTATCCACTCCTCTGTCGATGGACATTTAGGTTGTTTCCATGTCTTGGCTATTGTAAATAGTGCTGCAATGAACACTGGAGTACATGTGTCTTTGCGAGTCGTGGTTTTCTCTGGGTAGATGCCCAGGAGTGGGATTTCTGGATCAAATGGAAGTTCTATGTTTAGTTTTCTGAGGAATCTCCATACTGCTTTCCACAGTGGTTGCACCAATTTACAATCCCACCAACAGTGTACTAGTGTTCCTTTTTCTCCACTCTCCAGCACTTCTTGTTTGTAGACTTTTGGATGATGGCCATTCTGGCTGGTGTAAAGTGGTACCTCAGAGTGGTTTTGATTTGCCTCTCTCTAGTAATGAGTGATGTTGAACACCTTTTCATGTGTGTCTTGGCCATCTGTGTGTCTTTGCAGTTCACTCTTAATGAGCCATGGTGTTCATGTTCCTGGTGCTTGTTCCCCTTGGTATGTCTGAATTAAGGAAAGGTATCTTCAGGTCTTCTCTGCATTTTTCAGTTGGGTTGTTTTGCTCTTGGGTGGTATTTGTGGTTGAGCTGTTTTTGTTGGAAGGCTAGTCTGACTTGGGTGTTGGGATCTGGATACAGTGCCTGCATGTTGTGTGTGGCAGGTGCATAAACATTGATATTTTGTAGAGCAGCTGTGCCAACAGCTGGGCGTTGTCTCTCATGAGGTCTCATGAAACTCCATCCTTTTCTTTGCATGTGAGCCTCTTCTCTTATTTCTATGCATCTGATATGCAGACATGACCTAAAGCCAGTTTGGGAATTTAAGGCTGTTTGATTGATTGATATAAAGAAAGCTCTCCCTGAGATCCATCCTGGCACCTTGGGTAAAAGATCTTCCTTTGCTCTTGGTTTGGTTTGCTACCTACTGTAGCTTGAAAAACATAGATGGGCAAAGCACTCACACATGCTCCAGGAGGGGTCAACATATTTAGAATGAATGAGGGAAAGAGAGAAATATAAGGAGAAAAAAAAAAACTCACGAAAGAAATGAGGGCAGACACAACAAAGGAAGGAATCCATGTGGAAAATTAAGAAAAAAATCTTTCCATACCTACACACATATCTTCCTAAATACATAAGCACATGATTATATAAAAAAGGAAGGAATCTGGAATGACATGATGGGTAGGGAGCTGAGGGTTTAAACAGCGAGGTCTGGCATAGGTTGGCGTCAGGACTCGGGGAGGTTTTGAGAGTGAAATAGACCACATCTAATGGCACTTCTTGATATTTCAAAAAAGCGGGGGAAGGAGACCTAACCCACATCTGCTACCCCCCCTTCCAGTGCAGCCCCCAGGTCTGCTGAGCCAGAGAGAGGAGGAAAACCCAAAAGTAGCTTTTAGAGTAGAAGTCCATGTGAGGGGGCCAGAGGACCTTCTGGCCCGAGGTGCAGCTCCGAGGCTCTAACAGGTGAGAGCTCCAAGGCTCTAAAAGTGCAGGCTCAGTATTGGGGCTGATGGTGTCTTGAGCGGATCCCACAACAAGCACCCAGCTGATTATCAGTTGTTTCCTGGATGCCAGGGACTCTCTGCTAAAAGAAGGATCATGTCAGAGAGTGGGAAGAGGTGTCCTTGAGCATTTGTAGGGGGATGAGTAGCCTGGTTGGGTGGCAGTGTGCTGTGAGTGCTTGCAGCCTTCATGGTGTTTCAGCATGCCTTGGGTTCCTCAGGGGCAGGAGCCGAGACCCAAACAGCATCGGTGTGGTATCATGAGCAGGCCATTTCCAAAACCCTGACATTTTGGCATTTAGGTAGGTGGAGAAGGAGGGTGGTGCTGATGAATAAATGGGGGGACTTCTGTGGCATGACTGGGCAGTTGGCTAATCCTTGTGCTTTTTGACTCAAGGGGCTTAGGGAAATTCCTTTCTTGCCTTTGGAGATCAGCCTCACTTTTCATTATGGCACCAGTGTATGGAGGCATGACTGAAACCATTATTGATGAATTAACCTGGGATGATTGGTATCATCCAGCAATCTGGCAGGGAGTTCCCTCCTGGCAGCTTGGCTTAAGAATCTCTCTGTGTCACTGCTGTGGCTGTGGCAAGAGCTGCATTGGCAGATCAAACTTTAGCCAGACATCATCCCAATGTCACGTGTCACCCAATACATTCATATAAACAGATATTGAGAACAATGAGCTGAATTGATAATGTAGTCAATGAATTCATATATACATATATAAATATAAATCTGTCTTCATACACACACACACACATATAACTATGGAAAGCTAAGGGAATGGATAGGTAAAGCAATCATAAAGGCTCTCCTGACCCAATATCTTAGGCGGCAGAAGGTTTTATGTCAAGCCTGGGGAGGCCCAGTATAGGAGTGGATTAATTTCCTGGCCAGAGTGTATCTGCATGCCACATATGGGTACAGAAAAATAACTGGGGAAGTAAAAAAATAAAAATATAATAATGCTTTTACAGAAATTTCATACAAGCTAGGTAATTTGGTCTGATAGTTCAAGGCTAGGAAATCTTGCCAGGCTCAGTGGAGTTAGTGTGCCTGTCTGTTTTACTGAGAGTCAGGAGACTCGACCCTGACACCTTCTCTGAGGAACCCTGAGCTGCTAATACTGTTGGTTTTTTACATCATTTATTATTATCGATTATACTGATTCATGTGATCATAAAATGATCCCATCATACATGTATGTACATATACCTTTTATCCCATTATCTCCTTTTGCTTCCAAAAAGAGTGACTAGTTATACGTCCCTGTGATAAACAACAGGATCGCTGTCTTGCCATATTGGACATATTTTGTTGAGTATGAGAGTTTGTCTTATCATCTATGTGGCTGCTAATGGCATTTTCTTGGCCCCTTTTTGGCTGAGTACTGTTCCATTGGGTATTCTATTCCCAGTGAATGAGTGATGGTGCTCCTTGTCCCAGTGCTGGATGCTCTGTGTATATCTGGTTGAGGGAAAGTTCTATTCGGATCTTTCCCCCTTTTTTCAACTGCGTTGTTGGTTGTGTGTTGCTTTTGTTTGGTATCAGTTGTTGAGCTGTTACTTCTGGAAGCCCACTCTGGGCTGGGTTTTGGGATGTGCATAAAGTGCCTGTGCCATGTACATGGTCAGATGCAAAAACTGATATTTTGGAAAGCAATTGAGAGAATTGTCTCTCAAGAGGTCTCGTGAAACTCCATCCTTTTCTTTCCATGAGTGCCTCTTCTCTTCTTTCTATGCATCTGGTGTGAAGATGTGACCTAAAGACAGATTGGGCATATTCAGGATGGTATATTGAGTGATAAAAAGAAAGCTCTCCTAGAGATCCCTTCTGGCCCCCTCAGTAGAAGTTCTTTTTTTAGCACTATGGTGGGTTTGGTAAACACTGTGACTTTATTTTTTTATTTTTTTATTCTGTCTTTTGTCTTTTTGTTGTTGTTGCTGCTATTTCTTGGGCCGCTCCCGCGGCATATGGAGGTTCCCAGGCTAGGGGTTGAATCGGAGCTGTAGCCACCGGCCTACGCCAGAGCCACAGCAAAGCGGGACCCGAGCCGGGTCTGCAACCTACACCACAGCTCACGGCAACGCCGGATCGTTAAACCACTGAGCAAGGGCAGGGACCGAACCTGCAACCTCATGGTTCATAGTCGGATTCATTAATCACTGCGCCACGACGGGAACTCCTTTTTTTTTTTAATTTAATTTTTTTTTGTGACTTTAAAACATCGATGGGGAGACATTTCATGAACCCTCCAGCTAGGGTCAATACATTTAGAAAGACAGAGGGATAGAGCAAAACCAAAAAAAAAAAAAAAAAAGCATTTAGGAAATAAGGGCAGATTTTACACTGTGAAGGAATCACAGTTTGGAAATTATGAAGAAAATCAAATGTTACATAACTACACACCTATATTCATAAATACATAAATGCAGGGCTATATAAAAATGGAAGAAGGCTGGAATCACATCACTGGTCGGGAGAAGAGGGTTGACACAGCCAGGCATTGCGTACGTTTGCCTCCGGGCTCTGAAAGCCTTTGAGAGAGAAAGAGACCATTTGGAAGGGCACTTCTTTGTTTTTCCCAAAAGTGGGGGATGGAGGCCCAACCTGCATATGGTCCACAGAATTGAAGCCCTGGGGAGTGCTGAGTCAGAGAGAGGAAGAAAACCCAAGAGTGGCTGTTAGAGCCAATGTCCACACGAGGGCGCCAGAGTCCCTTCTGGCCCCAGGTGCAGCTCTGAGGCTCTAACAGGTTAGAACTCCAAGGCTTGAAATGTGCAGGCTCAGAGATGGAGCTGATGGTGTCTTGACTGGAACCCACAGCAAGCACCCAGAAGATTTCTGGGTGTTTCCTGGGCACCAGGGTCTCTCCTCCCCAAGGTGCCTCATGTCAGGCAGAGGGTACAGGTGTCCCTTCAGGATTTGGAGGTGTATTGGCAACCTGGTTGGATGCCAGTGGGTTTTGAGTGCTTGAAGCATTCCCTGGGTTTCAGCATGCCTTATGTGCCTCTAGAGGCAGGCCCTAAGACACACACAGCATTGGTTTTTTATGAAGAGCTGGCCATTTTCAAGCTGCTGACCATCAGGGATTTAGGTAGTGGAGAAAGAGGGTGGTGCTGAAGAATGGGGGACTTTGGTGGCATTAGGGTGGTCAGCTGGGCTAATCCCTGTGCTTTCATCCATCAGGAGCCTGAGGGAAATTTCCTTCTTGCCTTTCTACATGAGCATGAGGGTTTGAACAGAGAGGCATGGCTTAGGTTGGCCTCATGTCTCTGAAATCTTTAGGTAGAAATAGCTCACTTGGAAGGACTCTTCTTGGTATTTCAAAAAATTGAAAGAAAGTAATCCAATGAGAATTTTTTCTATGGCCTATGCAGCCCCAGGGGCCACTGAGCCAGAAACAGGAAGAAAACCTAAGTGTTGCTGTTAGACCAGATGTCCACAAGATTGTGCTACAGTACCTTCTGGACCCAGGTGCAGCTCCATGACTGCAGGTGCAGGCTCAGTGCTGGGGTTGATATTGTGTTGGGTTGAATCCAATATAAGCACCCAGAGGTTTGTGCATTTTTCTGTGCATGTGGCCTCTCTGCTCCATGATGCCTCATGTCGGGCAGAGGGCGCAGCTCTCCCTCAGCATTTGGAGGTGGAATATCAGCCTGGTTGAGTGGCAGTGTGTTTAGAATGCTTGAAGCATTCCATGGGTTTTGGGATACCTTGTGTTCCTCCAGAGGCAGGGTTTGAGACTCACACAGCATCGATGTTGTATCATGAGCTATTTTCTACCCCCATCTGTCTGGGGTTTAGGTACGTGAAGAGAGTGAGTTACATTGATGAATGAATGGGGGACTTCGCTGGCATTAATATGGGCAGCTGTGTTAATCCCTGTGTTTTTTTGCTCAAGAGACCAAGTGAGTTTTCATTCTTGTCTTTCAATACGAGCCTGTCTTTTCAATATGGCACCAGGGTATGGATGCCTGACCTATACTATGTGTGATGAATTAAGCAGGGTTGATTGGTATCATCAAGAAAGCTCTCATGTCATTAACATTTTGCTCCCTGCTTAAGAGCCTTTCACTCTCAGTTCTGTAGTTGTGTTGAGAGATGTGTTTTGAGATCAATCTCTTGCCAGACAATATCCCAATTTCACAGGTGGCATCCAAATAAATTTGTAAATTAAAATAGATATGGAAAAATGCACTCTGTTGATAAATAAGTCAATGATACATATATATATTCCAACAGAGCAGCTAAGGAATTAATAAGGCAATCATAAAGTGTCTTGACACAATAACTCTGGTGGCAGAGAGTTTTATGTATGAGCCTGGGGATGTACAGCAGTGGCATCAATTCAATTCCTGGACAAAGTATCTGCATGCCGGAAATGGGTGCAGGAACACAAATAAAAAATCAATAAAAATATTAATATATAAATAAATTCATACACCCTAGGTAATTACATCTGGTCACATATCATATTGCTAAAAATATTCACAGTTCAATGGAGTCAGTTTTCTTTTTTTTTTTTTTCTCAAGAGGCAGGAGTTTGGAACCAGACACCTTCTCTTGTGAATGTGGATCCAGAAATACGTGGCTTGAGACTCTTTTCCAGAATTGGCAAGGAGTGAAGCTTGACTTGAGGAACGCTTGGCTTCTGGTTGTGCAAGGTAGAAGTGTTTACACCCTGTGGGTTTTGGGATGGTCTGTGATCTTCCCTGGGACTTTTCTCTCCAGAAGTCTCCAACCCCACAAGCTCATTATTCCCTCCCACCTGAGCCTCTTCCTCCTCTGTCAACCCCAGTGACAAAGAATGCAGCCAAATCCAGGTAATGTGTAGAAATGCTGGATAATCCTTGGTTTCAAGCTGGTTCCAGGGCTGAAGGGTGCTGCCTGATTCAAATCCTACATGCATGACTTCAAAAGGTGTGTATTTTGTCTGAGTTTAAAGAGTGGGTGTAGGTCAGTGTGGGGATAATTGCCCTGCTGAATTTGAGCTAGTCATAACCACACCTATAATGTATTTCAGGAGGCAGAGAGGGAGAGAAGGAAATTTCACTGGCAGGAGCAGCAGGCCAGAGCAGAGCAGGGTTCTGCTGAGGGATGCAGAGGAAGGGCTGGGAGCTGCTGTTAGAGCCCATGTCTCAACAGATGGCACTAGAGCACCAGCAGACCCCCACCTGCAACCTCCCTGACTGGACCTTCAGATTCAAATATAAAGTTGGAGATGGACTGGGGAAGCCTAAAGGGGGCCCAGAGCTAGTTCTGGGTTACAGGGCACCTCCAAACCTCTGGGCAATTTGTCTCATCTCAGCAAAGGGGTCATAGTTCTGCAATGCATGTCAGGTTCAATTCCTACATGCTCAGATGGCCCAATGGCTAGGTAATTTGACAGGCTGATTTGGGCCCGAGTCTCCTTTGTTTCTTTGTTTTTTGCTTTTCAGGGCAGCACTCACAGCACTAGTAAGTGTCAAGGTTAGAGGTCAAATTGGAGCTACCACTGCTGGCCTATACCACAGCCACATCAACATGGGATCCAAAATATATCTGTGACCTACACCACAGCTTGCAGAAATGCCAGATCCTTAACCCACTGAGTGAGGGCAAGGATTGAATCTGCAACCTCATGGTTACAAGTCAGATTCATTTCCACTGCTCCACAATGGGAACTCATCCTGGAACAACTCTGGACCCAGAAACACCTGGCTTGAATGTTAGACTTGCAGATCTTTCAAATAATCCTGGTGGGGAGTTTGGCTTCTGGGATTCTGGTCATGAATGCAGTGTCCCCCTGTGGTGGTTTTTGGGGCATGGGCTGTACCCATGGCTGGGTTTTTCTCTCCAGATATCTGCACAACCTTCATCTTCCCTCTGCACCTGGCCGAGCTGCTGCAGCCTCTACAAGACACATATTTGAAGGAAGTTCTCTCAATCCTTTTAAGGTGAATCACAGCTGGGTTGTTTAGGACTCCAAGCAGAATCCCATGGAGGAAGGATGACAATTGGAAACCTGCTGCCCTGACATAAATAGCAGGGTTGTTTATTTCAGGGAGTGAGCTAAAGTAATGTGGGTTGAGTGGCTTGGCAAACTGTGAGAGTGTCATGCCCTGTATATCATGCATTTGAGTGTGCTGAGTGGGAGCAGAGTAAATAAATCTCACTTGTGAGGCATTCCTGTTGTGGCTCAGTGGTTAGCAAATCTGAATAGGAAGCACAAGTTTATGGTCTTGATCCCTTAGTGAGCAGCTCAGTGGGTTAAGGATCTGGCATTGCCATGAGCTGTGGTGAAGGTCGCAGATGCTGCTCAGATCCCCTGTTGCTGTGGCTCTGGCATAGGCCAGAAGCAACAGCTCCAATTAGATGTCTAGCCTGAGAACCTTCATATGCCACCAGCGCAGTCCCTAGAATAGACAGAATGACAGCAAGAAAGGAAAGGAAAGGAAAGGAAGGAAGGAGGGAAAGAAAGAAAAAATCTCCCTTGCAAGTGCTCCAGGTAAGTGTAGAGCAGGGTTCTTCTGCGGGAGTCGGAGGAAGGGCTGAGATCTGGTGTTAGGGCCCCTGCCCACAAGATGGCGCCAGAGTGAGAGCAGAGTTCCTGCCCCACCCAACCATGTCCCCTGCGCAGCTCCATGGCTTCATCAACAGGCTCAGATTCAGAGTGGAAAGTGATTGGTGGAGGCCCAATACGTTCAGATATTTTCCTTTGGGTACATGGTTCAGTGGACACCATGGCCCAGTGTGCCTCAACTCAGAGAAGGATTAAGGTTCTGCCACCCCATCTCAGGTTCAATCTCTGGACAATCATGAGGCCCAATGGCTAGAGAGTTTGTCAGGCTCCCTGGGGCCTGAGTGCCCATTTCTTGTTTGAAGTACAGCACTGGACCCAGAAATCCCTGACTTCAATCTTGTGTCATGAAGTGTTTTGGAATGAGGATGCTGTGAAATGTGGTTTCTAGAAACTGGGGCCTTTTGTTATGAATACAGAATATCAATGCACTTGTATATTGGGGGGCAGATCTCAGCCTCTCCCTGTGTCCTTTCACTCTAGAGCTGTATACATCCTCCTCCGTCCCACTCCACCTGAGCTGCCTACGCCTCTTCAGGGGGCCCTTGTGCCAAGGGACCTACCTTAATCCAGATCAAGTGAGTGAAGCTGGGATCCTGGATCTCAAGGTGGGTGCAGGGCTGAGGGGCACTGATTGAGGCCAACTGGCTAGCTTGACTTACTAAATGAAGTGTCTGATTCGGGGAGTGGGGTGTTCTCAGTTGGGGTGAGTGCTCTGGCCAACTTTGAGATAGTCCTATGCCTGCCCATCATGCATTTCAATGCACTGCGAGGGAGAGGAATCAGGAAATCAGGCTGGAATCTACCCAGGCCCGTGCAGACCTGGATTCTACTGGGGAAGGCCTGGGAGTTGCTTTTAGAGCAGATTATCACCAGATGGGGGCAGGGCACCAGCAGAGCCCCTCCCCCTGAGCTTACAGACTTCACCTCAGGCTCAGGGGCAAGGTTGGAGATGTGCTCCTGACACCCCAAGGAGGCGCCCCAGAGCCTTCCATTTTGGTACATTGTGCCCCTGAAACTCTGGCCAATTTGGCCTCCTCTGAGAGTGGGGAAATAATTCTGCCCTCACATCTATGGTGTAATTCATGCCTGGTCACTTGGCCCAATGGCTAGAGATTTTGACAGACTGGCCTGGGTTCTGAGTGCCTTCTGACTGTCTGGAGGCAGATCTCTGGATCCACAGGTACCTGGTTTGAGGCTTGGGTGTGCAGCTTTCTAGAATCACGATGGAGTGCAGCTTGACTTCTGGAAAAGTGGACTTCAGGTTATGAAGATGACCCGACGATCCAAATGGCGGTTATCTTGGGATGTACAGTGCTGGTGTCTGTGCCTTTTCTCTCCAGAGGTCTCCTCCACAACACCCTCCTTCCCTCCCATGTTAGCCTCTACCACCCCCAGTGACAAGGAACCCACCCAAATCCAGGTAATGTGGAAAAGGTTGGGTGATCTTGATTTCAAGTTGGGTGCAACATTGATGGTTGCTGACTGAGTCAAAAACTGCTCACTTGATTTCAATAGGGGTGTGGGGTGGGGGGCTGATTTCAAGGAGTGGGGTTGTGTCACATCTGTGGGTAATTGCCCTGATGCCCTTGAGATAGGCAGAGAGTGAGAGGAATAAAAAATCTTGCTGGAAGGAGTGCCAGGCCAGAGCAGAGCAGGGTTCTGCTGAGGAGGCAAAGGAAGGGCTGGGAATTGCTATTAGAGCACATGTCCACCAGATGGGGACAGAGCACCAGCACAAACTCCCCCTCCCCTTGCCTGAGTCTCCACAGCTCCCTGGCTGTAACTCAAGACTCAAATGTATGTTGGAGATAGGTTGGTGGAAGCCCAGTGTGGTGCCCAGAGCTGGGGCCTGGTTATAAGGCATTTCCAAGTCTCTGGGCAATGTCCCTCCTCTCAGAAGAGGGGATGGAGTAATGCCGTCACATCTCAGGTAAATTCCCTCACTGTCCAGTGCCCAATGCCTAGAGAGTTTGACAGGCTATCTCAAATTTGAGTCCCCTTTGCTTGATGGAAGGCCCACCTCTGGACCCAGAATTCCCTGGCATGAATTTTGGTTATCCAGTTGGCTCGTGTCAGACTGATTCACATAGAGTTGAGCTTCTGGAAACCTGGCCTTCTGGTTGTGAGTGTATTGTGTCAACCCAGTGCTTTTGGGGGGCAGGCTGCACTCATGCCCATGCTCTTTCTCTCTACAGATCTCCTCAAACTTCTTCCCTCACACCCAAGTCTCTTCCTGCCCTAGGAGTCTCCTGGTGCATGGAAACGACCTGAAACTGGGTAATGTATATAAAGCCTGGGTCATCCCTGGCTTCATGCTGGATCCAAGGGTTGAAGGGTGCTGGTTGATGTGGAGCCTGCTCTCATGACTTACAAAGTGGAGTGGATTTCAGGGTGGGGGGTGGTGGTGTGTTGGGTGAGGGTCTTGGCTGACTGTGACAGCGCACCCGATAGGGAGTTGGGGAAGAATATCATGCTGGCAATTGCCCCGGGCAAGGGCACACCAGAATTTAGCTGCGGGACACAGAGGAAGGTCTGAGAGTTGCTGTTAGAGGACATGTCCTCCAGAGGGCGACAGAGCACCAGCAGCTCCCACTACATCTCTCTGCCATCTCGAGGCTCAGAATTGGATTGGAAAGGGACCCATGGAATCCCAAGGAGGTGCCCAGAGCCTGGGGTTTGTTTTCATGGTGCTCTGACACTGCAGCCCAATGGGACTCCATTCAGTGAGGGGATGGACTTTTGCCATAACGTATCTAATTCAATTCCTGTCAGTCAGGCAGCCAGAGTATGAGTGAGTTTGACTGGCTCTCCGGGGTTTAAGTGTCCTTTTCTTGTTTGGAGGCTGGACCCAGAGAAACCTGGCTTCAATCCTGGACCTGCAGTTTTCAAATCAGCCTGGCAGGGTGTTTGAAGTCCAGAAACCTGAGCTTCAGGGCCTTAAGGTCCTATGTCTACACTTTCAGAGTGTGATCTGTGCTTATGGTTTGGTTCTTTCTCTCCAGGGTTCCCCAAAGCCTTTGTCTTCCTTCTGCAGCTGAGCTGCTTCAGCCTCTATGGGACACCCATTTGAAGGAACCTGTCTAAATCCATGAAATATTGGATTGTGATGCTCACTATACAATTACAGATGTGATAAATTCATTGAATAATTTTTAAAACTTTAAAAAAGAATACCGAAAAATAGTAAGTCCATGTAAGGCGAGTCACAGCTGGGTTGTTTAGGATTCCAAGCTGAGTGCCGGGGAGGAAGGCTGCTGATGAAAGGCTTGCTGTCCTAACTTAAATAGGATTATTGCTGCTTTCAGGGAGTTGGATAAAGTTAGGTGTGGTGACTGGCCTGGCTGACTGTGAGATAGTCACTCCATCATATGTAGTGCATCTGAGGGGGTCTAGAGAGATATGGGTATGAAAATCACATTAGCAAGAGCCCCAGGCCAGGGCAGAGTAGGGTTCCTCTGTGGGATATAAATGAAGGGCTGTGTTGTGAATGCCCTGGCCCACCAGATGCCACGGTAGCACTAGCAGAACCCCTTCTGCATCTCCAGGACTGCACTTTCAAACTCAAATATATGGTTGAAGATGGGTTAGTGGAAGCCCCAAGATCTGGGGCTGGATTACTGGGCACCTTCAAGTCTCTGGACAATGGGACTCATCTCAGTAGATTGGCCTTAGTTCTGCCATCTTATCTCCACATCAATTCCTACATGGTCTGGTGCCTCAATGGTTAGGAAATATGACAAGCTGTCTGGGGTCTCAGTCCCCTGCTTTGTTGCATGCACAAATCTGGACCCAGAATTACCTGGCTGGAATTACAGCTGTACAGTTTGCCAGAATCTGGCTGGCCCACGTGGAGTTGGGCTTCTAGAAAGGTGGCATTCTAGTTGCAAATGTAATTTGTCAACCTGGTGCTTTTTAGGAGGCAGGCTGTGCTCATGCCTATGCTCTTTCTCTCTAGAGATCTCCTCTTATTTTTTTCCCTCCCACCTGAGGCTCTTCCTCCTCACTAGACACATGTTCCAAGGAAGCTCCTGCAACTAGGTAGAATGAATCAAGTCTGGGTGGTCCTTTGTTTCTATCTGGGTCTGAGGGCTGAAGGGTACTGATTGATGCAGAGCAGCTGAAGTGACTTACGAAGTTTTGTCTTTGATTTCAGGGTGTGGGCTTGTGTCATGAAGGGTTGAGTATCCAAGGTGACAGTGAAGACTCCATACTCCCACCCGAGTGGATTTCAGTGTGCCTGAGAGGAAGAGGAGTAAGACATCTTGTTGGCCTCTGCCCCAGGTCAGTGCAGACCAGAGTTTTGCTGCGGGAGGCAGAGGAAGAGCTGAGAGTTGCTGTTAGAGCACATGTCCACCAGAGGGCACCAGAGGCCCTCATAGCCACTCTGCAGCTCCCTGTTTCTATCTCCAGGCTCAGAAGGGGATGGAAGAGGGACCTATGGAACCTCAAGGAGGGGCCCAGAACCTGGTGTTGGTTTGCACGGTGCCTCTGATACTGTGGCCCCATTTGCCTCAACGCAGGGAGGGGACAGCTTTCTGCCATTAAATACCTAATCAGTTCCTATTTGGTTGGGTGGGCCTAATTTTAGGGAGTTTGATAGGCTCTCTGGTCTGTGTGTCCTTTGCTTGTTTGCAAGCAGAACTCTGGACACAGAGACACCTGGCTTAAATGTTGGATGTTAAGTTTTCTAGAATAAGCCTGGTGGGGAGTTTGGCTTCTGGAAAGCTGGGCTTCGGTGACGAATGGGGTGTGTCTGTGCTGTTGTATTTCAGGGGTGGGGTGGGCTATGCTCATGGCTGAGCTCTTTTTGTCCGGATATCCCCACAACCCAATATTTAACACTTTTGTGTTTCTGGGCCCAAAGCTCTGCCTGTGGAGAAACAGGGCTGTGGAACGTGTCACACTCTTGCACCTGGGGCACCTGATCAGGCTGGACCTGCCCATCAGATGCTGAAGGCACAGCTGTGTCATTTCACTGAGTCAATTTGGCCAGAGCATTAGAGGTACCCTGTTTCCAACGGCAAATCTATAAGCATGTTCTGAGTGTTCCAACTCCTTCTCCAACTGTATCTCTGAACCTGGAATTTCAGCCAGGCGTCTGCAGAGGGGCTTTGCCTGGGCTGGGGTTCAGCCTGGTGACCATCAGTTCTAACACCGTCTCTCAGCCCTTCCTCCTGTTTTTCAGCCGCCCTTGAAGCTACACTGGCCTTGGGCCCAGGAAGCTCCATTTTGTTTCTCCTCAGCTGGGAAGCTCAATGAATGCCCTAGGCACTGGGGCTATTTCTCAGTCTCCCAGAGTTCTCACCCCAACCTACCCCACCTCAATACATAAAAACCTCTGCAACACCACCCATTGGGTACCGAGAGATTTCTTTAAATCAGTCACAGCTGCCTTCACTCTCGTGAACTTCCTTTAGTTCTGCTCCTTGAAACAGAAATTGCAGACAGGAAATAGAGGTTCAGAAGGAAGGGGAAAAAAGATATCTGGGGAAAACTCCTGAAAGATAAAGCACAGGGAATCCTGTCTTTTCCCCAGTATAGCACAACTTTCACAAGCTCCATTCATGACCACTCGCCCCTTTGGACACATGATGCCTTTACAGAGGCTGCAGGTTTGGTGATTTCAAGGCCAAGACAAGACAGATATTGTGGGTCCAGTGTCCTTGCCCCTTGAGAAACAAAAAGCAAACCAACCACAGAGAACACGTCCACCTCTCTGGCCCCTGGACAACCAGAGCTGGATGGAACTACCCATCAGATGTAGAAAATACATCTTTCTGCTCCTTGGTGTGAGTCAATTTGTGCCAGAGAGTCATCTTAACACATCCTAGGGCTCCCATTAACCCATCTTTGCACCACCATCCAGGGGGCTTCAGATGGGCTTTGTCTGTGCTCTGGCCCCTTCCAGAGGCCGTCTCCTCTAACACTGACTCTCAGCCTTTCCTCCAGTTTCCCTCAGTGGCCCCCCAGGACTATACTGGCCTTGGGCAGCTGCCAGCCTGATTGAATTCCTCCTTACCTTCTAAGCCAAGTGAAGTGCCCAGAGAGAGGGGTGAATTCTCTCAAAGACTCCCAGCACGCACCCCAACCAACCCCAACTCAATGCCTTAAAACCCTCTGTTTTCTCCACCCACATGTGCCATGAGAGCATCCTTTCCATCGATTACCCTACTTTAATTCCTGAGAACCACCTTTAAGCCTGCTCCCTGAACAGGGGTTGGGGACAGGAAAACAAGGCCCCAAGGGAAAGAGAGGAGGGAGTTTGGGGAAGGGGTCTTGAAGCACAGATCCTAGTGAATTGCCCCATCACCCAATCAAACCAGCACCATTTTTATGTGCTCTATTCATCACCACCAGTCCCTTTTGTCAGCTGACAACTACATGGAGTGGGAGGCTTGGAAATTGCAAGGCCAAGATTCAAGACAGACATTTGGGGTACAAAGAGTAATCTTACCCCAGAGAACCTGTCAAACTCTCTGGCCCTGGGCCACCCAGGCAGGCCAGAAATGCCCATCAGGTGCTGAAGGCACAGCTCTGTCCCCTCCCTGAGGTGAGGTGACTTGGGACAGAGTATTAGAGGCACTCTGTAACCAGCCCCAGGTCTATGAGCATGTACTGAGTGTTCCGACACTCCTGCAACTCCACCCCTGCATCTGGATGTGCTGCCAGGAAGGTACACGTGGTCTCTGCCAGTGCTGTGGTGCGGCCTGCTGGCCATCTGCTCTAACTCCATCCCTCAGCGCTTCCTCCTGGTTCCCTCAGCAGCCCCTGAAGGCACACGCTCCTTGGGCCCTGGCATCTTGATTTCATTTCTCCTCAGCCACCAAACACAGTGAAGTACCCTAAACACTGGAGTAATTCTCACAACCTCCCAGAGCACTCACCCCATCCTAACTGACCCCAATACATTCAAACCCTCTGCCTCCCCACCCACTGTGTCTTGAGAGGTTTAAATCAATCTGCTTTCATTCACAAGACCTGTCTTAAAATCAGCTCCTTATGATACAGAGGTAGAGGCAAAAAAAAAAAAAAGACTCAGATGGAAAGAGAAGTTTGGGGAAACATCTTGAGGAAAAAAATCCAGTGCTTCTAACAGCCACCCACCAAAATTTTCACAACTGTTCTGAGCTCCATTCATGACCACCCCCTTTTATACATGGCAACTTCATGGAGGCCAGTGGCTTGAAAATTTGTAAGTTCAGAACTCAAGACAGCTCTTTGTGAGTCCAGAGTCCTGCCTCTGAAAAAACAAAGGATGTTTTCCTTCTAACAACACCTCTCAGCTCTCACTTCTGTATCCCTCAGCAGCTCAATAGGACATGCTGGCCTCAGACCCTGGCAGCTTGATTTCCTTCCTCCTCACCCTTTTAGCGCAATGATGTGCCCAGCAGACAGGGGCATTTCTTTCTCAGTCTCCTGGAGCCCTCACCTCAGCCTGCTCCATGCCAATACATTACATTTCTCTGCCTCCCCACCCATGAGAGCCTTGCTTATTTCAACCACTCTCCCTTACTTCACGACACCCGCATTTAGGTCTGCTCCCAGAAACATGGGTTAGAAACAGGAAGAAAGCTCAGATGGAAAGCACGGTTAGAAATGCAGGTAGAACTCTTGAGGGACAAAGTACATAGATTGGCACATATGCCACCAAAAAATTGCCCCTTTAACATGCCCCATTCACAAACATCCACTGAATATTTCTTTTAACATAACAACTTCACTGAAGCTGGAGGCTTGAAAATTGCAAGCCCAGGACTCAGACATGTCAAATTCAGAGTCCTGCCTTTTGAGAAGGAAAAACCAATATGACCCCAGAGAACTTAAACATTCTGGCCCCCGGGCTGCCTCACTGGGCTTGACATGCCCATCAGATGCTGAAGGCACAGGCCTGTCCCCTCTCTGAGGTTAGGCAATTTAGGCCAGAGTGTCAGAGGCACCCTGAAACCAACCCCAACACTCTGGGCACCTCTTGGTAGTTCTACCAACCCATCTTCAACCTCAGCTCTGAGCCTGGAGGTACAGCCAAGAAAGTGGAGGGACCTGCCTGTGCAATGGTGCCATATGTTAGCTCTCAGCCCTTCCACCTATTTCCCTCAGCAGCACCACCCCAGGTGGGTTCTATATTAGCCTTAGACCCCTGCCAGCTATATTTCATTCCTCCTCACACTCTGAGTGTAATGAAGGGCCCTACAGACTGGAGTGCTTCTCTCTCAAAGTCTCCCTGAGCACTCAGACCAACCTACCCCACCCCAGTCCATTAAAACTCTCTGCCTCTCCACCCAGTGGGTCTTGAGTGTCTTTGGATCAATCATTCTGCCTTAATCACAAGAACTGCCATCAGGTCTGCTCCCTGTAACAGGTTGGAGACAGGATGGGCAAGAAGGCTGTTTGGTGAGAACTTTGAGAGAAAAAGCAGAGATTAGTGCAGCAGCCCAGCAAAACCCACCCCTTTTCCATGCTCTGTTCAAAACTATGAGCCCATTTTTTTTACATGACATCTTCATGGAAGCTGGAGGCTTAAATACTGCAAATCCAGGGTTTAGGACAGATATTTGTTGTCCAGAGTTCTGCCTCTTGAGAAACAAAGGGAAATCCATCCTTAGAGAACTTGCCAAACTCTTCATCCACCGGGGCAACTAAACTATGATGGAAATACCCACCAGAGGATGAAGGCACACATGCTTCCCCTTCCTGAGATGAAGCAATTTATGATCGAGTGTCAGAAGCACACTGAATTATCCCAACTCTCTGGGCATGTCCTGGGGTACTTACCAACCCAACTTCAACCCCACCTCTGAGCCTAGAGGTGTGGACAGGGAGCTGCAGATGGGATCTGCCTGTGCTCTGGGGCCATCTGGTGGCAGGACCCTCTAATGACAACTCTTCACCCTTCCTGTTTCCTTCAGCAGCCCCCAAGAGGGCACTGGCCTTAGGCACCTGCCAGCTTGATGTCTTCCTACTCACCATTTAAATGCCACGACTTGCTCTGCAGACTGGAGGTATTTCTCTCTCAAACTCTCCCAGAGCGCTCACCCCAATGGAACCCACTGCAATACCTCAAAACCCTCTGCCTCCCCCACCACTGGGTCTTGAGCACTTTCTTTAAATCAATCAGCTTTCTTTCCTTCATGAAACCTGCCTTAAAATCTGCTCCCTATAAGAGGTTGGAGGCCAGAAAAAAAAAAAAGGCTCAGGGGCAAACAGAAGAGGGAAGTGTGGGGAAATGGCTTGACGGGAAAAGCACAGTGATTCAAACTGCCAGCCACCAAAATTTTCACAACATTTACAAGCTCCGTTCAGGACCACCAGCCCTTTTCCAGATGACAACGTTACAGAAGCCAGTGGCTTGAAAACGATAATTCCAGGATGCAAGACATATTGGTGGGTCCATAGTCCTGCCTCTTGAAAAACAAAGGCTGGTCTGACCCCAGAGACCTTGGAAAACTCTCTGACCCCTGGGCTATCTGATCAGGTTGGAATAGCTGATCTGATGCTAAAGGCACACTTATTTTTCCTTCCTGAATTGCGCTAATTGGGCCAGAAAATAAGAGGTGCCCTGAAATCAGCCCCACACTCTGGGGAAGTCTTGGGGGTTCCCTCAACCCAACTTTGAACCCATCTCTGAGCCTGGAGGTGCAGCCAGGAAAGTGCAGGTGGGCTCTGCCCCTGCTCTCTCTCGCCACCTGGTGGCCATCTGCTGTAACACCAACTCTCAGCCCTTCTTGCTCAGCAACACTGGGGCTGTCCTGGCCTTGGACATCCTCCAGATGGATTTGGTTTCAGATCTTCTCAACCCAAGGAAATGCCCCAAAAGATGGGGTCACAACTTTCTCAAAGTCTCCCAGTGCAGCCGCCCCACCTTAGATCACCCAATAGCTGAAATCTCTCAGAAGCCCCACATTGTCAATCCTGTGAAGAGGATTTTAAACAATCAGCATGTGGAGTTCCCATCATGGCTCAGCAGTTAAGGAACACAACTAGCATCCATAAGGATTCAGGTTCTATCCCTGGCCTTGCTGGGTTAAGGATCCTGTGTTGCTCTGAGCTGTGGTGTAGGTCACAAACAGCTCAGATCCTGTGTTGCTATGGCTGTGGCATAGGCTGGTAGCTGTAGCTCTAATTGGACCCCTAGCCTGGGAACCTCCATATGCCATGGGTGTGGCCCTAAAAGACAAAAAATAAATAGAAAATAAAACAGCACCCTTTAGACCTGTGAGCCAGACTTAAATCAGTAAACCTTCACCCCCATGCATGTTACAGGTTTTCAGATAGGTCCCACTAAACAGGGTTCTGATAGAGGAGGAAGAGGCTCAAATGGAAAGGGAAGCAGGACACTTGGGGGAGAATGCTTGAGAGAAAAAAATCACATGGATTCCCAAAGCCACCCACCAATATATCATAAGCTTTCCACACTTCATGAAGAACAGACCCCTTTTCTTTTTTTTTCTTTCTTTTTTCCTTTTTCTTTTTGCCTTTTAGAGATGCAGGGACATATGGAAGTTCCCAGGCTAGGGGTCAAAATGGAGTGATGGCTGCTGACTTATGTCACAGCAGCAGAAACATGGGATCTGAGCCATGTCTGTGACCTACCCCACAGTTCAGAGCAAAGCCAGATCCTTTAACCAACTGATTGGGGCTGGGGATCAAACCTGCATCCTCATGGATACTAGTTGGATTCGTTCCTGCTGTGCCACAATGGCAACTCCCAACAGACCCCTTTTCCAAATGACAACCCACACAAGTCAGAGGTTAGCAAATTGCAAGCCCAAGGATCAAGACAAGTGTTTCTAGGTCCAGAGCCCTGCCCAGCATTAAAAACAAAGGACAGTCTGACCCCAGGGAATGTGTCAAACCCTCTGGCACTTGGGCCGCCCAAGGAGACTAGAAAGGCCCATCAGATTTGAAGGCATAGGTTTGTCCTGTGCCTGAGGTGAGGCAGTTGTTGGGGGGTTGGGGGAGTCAGAGTCTCTTGTAAACAACTTCACAACTCTGGGCAGATCCAGGCAGTTCCATCAACCCATCTTCAACCCGGTATCTGAGCCTGGAGGTGTGTCCAGGGAGGGGCAGGTGGGATTTGCATCTTCTTACACAATGAAGTGAACAAGCAAAGCCCTTTGAGAGGTGGGTGTTTCTCTCTCCAAGTAAAAAAAAAAATGACACACACTCCTCCCTATATCCCACACTAGACACAGTAAAGGAGGTGAACCTAAGCCAAACAGGTGACTAGATTTAAATGAAATAGCATACCGCTCTTCATTTCTGTGTCTTGGCTTGAGGTAAGAATTTTCATCAAGGGTGAAAGAGAGGAGAAAGGCTCAGATGGAAAGAAAACAAGAAATTTTTCAGAGAACCCTCAAGAGACAAGGCACTGGGTTGGATGCAAAATGATTACTAAGGAACCGCCGTTTTTGCACTCTCCATTCATGACCACCTGCCCAGATGTCCAAATGCCAAAAAACAGTGCAAACTGGATCCAGGAACTCTGCAAGGCCAGTATTCATTCCAGTGCTTTTTGGGCTCTGATGTCAGCCTCTGCAGAATCTGAAGGCAGTCAGAATTCTTTTTGTGTGTGTCTTTTTTGGGGGGGCGGCTCACCTGCTGCATATGGATGTTCCCAGGCTAAGTGTCCATTTGGAGCTGTAGCCACCAGCCTCTATCACTGCCACAGCAACATGTGATCTGAGCCACATTTGCAACCTACACCACAGCTCATGGCAAAGCTGGATCCTTAACCTGATGAGGGAGGCCAGGGACCAGTGTACTCATGGATGCTAATCAGGTTCATTAATGGCTGAGCCATGATGGGAACTCCCTGAAGGCAGTCAGAATTCTTGACAGCATGTCCAATCATCTGGACTTTAGGCTCTCTGAATTGTCTGAAAGTGACCCAGAGATGGGAAGGGTAGGACAAGTCCCTTCCTATCAGGTGAGTTAACTTAGACCCAAAAATCAGAGGTGACTTGTAACCTAGCCCTCCTTGAAATGGAGTTTTAACTAAAGAACAACCCCCCCTTGGCTAAGAAGGCAGTTGCAAGCCTTTCCAGCTGTGCTAATCAGTATGCCACCCTTCTTGTAATAATGTAACAACTGTGTGCCCTCTGTCCAAGCCAGCAGCCCTGCTCATCAGGTACCCAGCATTGCTCATCAGTTCTGCTTCTGTAACCCCACTCGCTCAGTTTCTTAGGGAGGAACACTGTCTGCTTGGGGATGGGGGAGGTCCGGGATGCTTACATGGCAAAATCAAGACCTTGTAGTGTATAAAAGTTACTGAGAACAAAGACCTGGTGCTCAGACTCTGGAGGTGACTCCTCTGAGCCCGCACCGGTGCTGAATAAACCTTGCTTTTCCATATCTCCGAGTGCTGTTTGTCTTCTTCCGTTGCCACAGTTTTTGCGGTTTCCGCAACATCCTCACAAGGCAGATACCAGAGGGATCCAAAACCACCAACTCAAACTGCATATCGGGGCTCAGATATGCAAAGGCCAAGCTGCTTCTATGTCAGGGCTCCTCGTCCTCTAGTGGACATCACGACTCCCAGCCAGTCTCATCCCAAACTGGTCTCTTGACACCAGCTGGTTCTGCTGGCACTGCTCCTAAGCACTTGGGAAACTGACTCTGCCCTCCCATCTCTCTCTCTCTTTCAGATCAATTTAAAGCCCTATGGAGGACAGTGTCCCTCTAAGTCCTTTGTAGGCCTTCCTGCTGCATACATGTCAGCCCTCATTTGCATCCATCAGGGTAACACACTTGGAGTCAGACATTCTGACTTAATTCCCCACCCCACCCACCCCTTTTTGTGTCACCTGGCTCCAAGTAAGATGTGCCCTCAGTGGTGTTCACAAGACAGGAGAGGCACAGATGGAAGAAAATCTAAGGACCATTGCAGACCACTCTCAAGAGGGGGCTCCTGCGTAAAGACAGCCTGCCCACCGCAAGACGTCAGCTTTTACACACACTCCCCATTGACGACCAACTCCCCAGAGGCCAACCCCCTGGACTCTGGAAAACTGCATGCGCCATACCCCCGCCAGGTGCCTGCATGCTCAGACTTCTACCTCTGCAGAACCCCAAGGCTGTGTGAACCCTGATGGTTCATAAGGATGAATAATAATAATGTGGGCTTTGTGCCAGCTGAGGACACTGAAGGTGACCCTGATATTTGGAAGGCAGAATCCTTTCCCTGCTACCAGGTGAGACAATTTGGACTGGAGAGTCAGCTGTGACCTGTAAGTCATCGCTTTTGGATGGACACCTCCTAGGGGATCCACCCATTCCCATCTCGAACTGCATCTCTGGCCCTGGAAGTGCCGCTAGCAAGATGCTGCTGGGCTCCGCCAGGGCTTCAGCACCCTCTTGTGGCCATTCTCTCTAATGACAAGCCAGAGACCTGCCTCCTGCCTCCTGAACAGAGTTCCTGGATGGAGGGCACTGGGCTTGTGCACCCAATAGTCAGTTTAATCCCTCCTCTCACTCTAAGAACCACCAAGTGTATTCCAGGAGGGGTATCTTTCTCTCCAAGTCAGCCCTGGCCCTCACTCCTCCCAAACATTCCTCACTCCTCTAAGTCACTGAGATGAACCCAGTACAAACCAGGTGACCAGACCTCAGTGGATCAGCCTCCCATCTCCACTTCTGGGACTTGGTATGAGGTAATATTTTCTGCCTCAGGGGTGAACCTGAGGAGGGGAGAGGCTGAGATGGAAGGAAAAGAAGAAACTTTTCAGAGAACCTTCAAGAGATGAGTCTTTGGGGCAGATGCAGCATGCAGGGAGAGCAAGGAACTGCTGCTTTTGCACTTTCCATTCATGACCACTCACCCACCTGTCCAGAGGACAAACACCATGCAAACCTTATGCAGGAACACTGCAAGCCCAATATACAACCCCGCACCACTGAAGTTCAGATGTCTAACACTGTCAGAAATAAAGGCAGTCAGAATTCTTGAAAGCCTGACCAATTATCTGGATTTTAGGCTCCCTGAGGGAAGAAGGGTAGGGCAAGATCCTTCCTATAATCTGGGTTAATTTAAATCTGAGATTCAGAGGGGGCCCATAACCTAGCCCTCATCCTGAGGCATGTCTGGTGAATCCAACACTAGCAACCCAAACCTGAACTCTGCAGTGGTATATGTGAATGCCAAGCAGCTGCTGGGCCTTGTCAGTGCTCTGTCACCCTCTGAAGGACAGTCTCTCAAATAAAAACTCAGAGCCCTTCCTCCTGCCTCCTGACCAAAGCTATGGATGCACCACTCTCACCTGGTTCACCTGATGGCTGAATTCCCTCCTACTCTCAAAGTACAACCATGTACCTTACAGAGGCCAGAGGTGTCTCCAAAAGTCTCCCAGGTCTCTCCCTCCTCCTAGCCCACCAAGACCACTACCCTACAACCACCAGCAGATTCCACTTCAAGTCAGCTCACTAGTTGGATATCTGTAAGCCTGCCTTAATACTCATGGCCTAGTTCTCACTATGGTTTGTTCTTTGTGGGTACTTATAGGAAGTCATGGCTCAGGTCAAAAAAAAAAAAAAAGAATTCTAGGGAGAAATTTGAGACATAGATCCTGGGCCGGAGAACATCCTGCCCAGTGAAAAAAGCCACTTCTGCACACACCATTCAGGCCCACAAACACAGTTTTCCATATGCCAACCCTGACCAAAAGACCCAATGCACTAAATGGACATGTCCAGGCTCAAAGTAAAAACCTGTGGATTCACGGTTATATTGCTGGAGAACCCAAGGGTTTTCAGACCCCCCCCTTCAGATAGACTGTCAAATCATCTGGTCTTAGGGCCCAGTGAACATCATGCGAAGACCCCCTAATTGTGAAGGAAGAACTACCCACTCAGTCTCAGGGGACATATTTGGGACCTGAGAGTCAGAAGCAACCTGTAACTCAAATTTCCACCCTGCAGACATACTCGGGGTGTCCCCAGTCCCACCTCCAACCCCATCTCTGACCCTGGAATTGCCAAAACTAAACTGCAGAGCTGTACGTCAGGTCTCCCTGTCCTCCAGTGGCCATTAGCACTCCCACCTTTTCTCATCCCAAACTTTTGCAGCCGATGGCACCCAGTTCCACTGGCACTGCACTTGAGCACTTGGGAGCCTGATTTGGTCATCCAGGAGCTCTCTCTCACTCAGAATAAAATAATGCCTTATTGATGGTTGTATTTCTCTAAGGCTTCCATAGGCATCCCCATTCCCTATGTGTCAGGGCTCCATTGAGTCCATCAGGGGAGCACACTTTGAGTCAGGCAACTGGCATTACATTACTTCCCCCTTCCACCCACTTCACTAGCCTTTATTCTGTGTCACCTGGCTTGACGTAAGATGTGCCCTCGGGGGTGCTTGAAAGGTAGGAGAGGTGCAGATGGAGGAAAATCTAAGGAACATTGTAGAGGACTCTCAAGAGAGAGGGCTCCTGCAAAAAGGCAGCCTGCCCACCTCAAGATGTCAGCTTTTTTTCTCCATTGATGACCAGCAGTCCGGCTCTCCAGAGGCCACCTCCCTGGATTCTGGGAAACTGCATGCCCAAAACTTCAGCCAGCAAACTGCATGCTAACACTTCTACTTCTGGAGAACTCCAAGGCCCTGTGGACCCCAATGGCACATACAATGATGTGGACTTTGGTTAGCTGAGTTGACTGAATGTGACCATGACATTTGAAGGGCAGAACACAGTCCCTTTTACCAGGTGTGCCAATTTGGACTGGAGAGTCACCTGAGGCCTGTAGTAACTACTTTTCAAAAGACACCTCCTAGGAGATCTACCCATTTCGATCTTGAAACCCATCTTTGAACATGGAGGTGAAACTACCAAGCCTCTCCTGGGCTTGATACATGTTTTGATGCCCTCTGGTGGCCATTCTCTCTAATGACAACTCACACCCCTGCCTCCTGCCTCCTGAATAGAGCCCCTGGATGGATTGCACTTAGCTTGTGCTCCAGATAGTTGATTTCATCCCTTTAAGAACAATCAAGTGCATTCTAGGGGCGTTATTATTCTCTCAAAGTCAGCCATGGAATTCACTCCTCCCAATCCTTCCCCACATGTCTAAGTTTTGAATCGAATCCATCCACATCTGGTGATGAGATTTCAATGAATCATCTTCCCCACTCTTCATTTCTGGGTTTTGGCTGTAGTTTTTTACCCCCTCCTTGGGGAATTAGAGGAGGGGAGAGGCTCTGAATGAAGGAAAAGAAGAAACATTTTAGAGAATCCTCAAGAGACCAGTCTGGGATGAATGCAGCCTTTGGTCTGATCAAGGAAGCACAGCTTTAGCACATTCAATTCATGAGTGCCTGCCCAACTGTCCTGAGGACAAATCCTGTCGAAGCCTGATCTGGCAGTGCTGAAGGCATAGTCCTCAATCTCATGTCTTTTGGCTGAGATGCTAGTCTCTGAAGAAGCCAAACGCCATCAGAACTCTACACAGGCTCTCAAGTCATTTGGACTTTAGGCTCCACTAGCTGTCTGAAAGTGACCCACAGGTGGTAAGAGCAGGACAAGTCCTTCTTATCAGGTTAGTTAATGCAGACCTGAGATTCAGAGGTGACCTGTAACACAGCCCTCCTGGCAAGGCATGTCCCATGGGGATCCACCATGCTCAACTCAAACCTCATCTCTGGGCTGGGATTTGCCAACGCCAAGCAGCTGCTGGGTGCTGTCAATGCTCCATCACCTTCTTGTGGCAAATCATTCAAATAACAACTCAGAGCCCCTCCCCTGCCTCCTGACCAAAGCCATGGATGCACTGCAAACTCCTCCTTCAGCTGAAGGTCAAACTCCCTCCTACACTTACCCTAAGTTCCACCTTGTGCCTTACAGAGGCCAAAAGTCTCTCTCAAAGTCTCCTGGGACTCTCCGTTGTCCTGCCTATCCAACACCACTACCCTATATCCATTGGTTGAACCCACATCAAGTCAACTCAACAGCTGGAAATTCATAAGCCTATGTTAATACATGTGACCTAGTGCACGCTCTGGTTAATTCTTCGGGAGTACATTGTAAGTAACAGTAGGGCAGGTAGACAAGGGAAAAAAGGGACTTTAGGGAATAATTTGAGACTTAAATCCCAGGAAGGAGCACATCCTGGCCAGCCCAAAACACAACTTCTACACATGCCATTCAGGCCCTCAAGCACTGCTTTCCAGATGCCACCTCCAACCAAAGCCCCATTCTGATAAAGGGACATACACAAGGCTAAAACCAAGTACTTGTGAATTCTGAGTTTTAATGCTGCAGAACCCAAGGCTGTAAGACTACCCCCCACCCCAGAGAGCCTGTCAAATCATCTGTACTTATGGCCCCATGATCCCTATGGAAATGACCCCCTAGTCATGAAGCAAAAACTGTGCACCCACTCCCAGGATATGTGTTTGGGATCCAAGAGTCAGAAACAACACAGTAACTCAACTGGCCTCACTGGGCATGTCCTCTGGGTGCCACCAGTACCCACTCCAGCCCCATTTCCTGTGCTCAAAATACCAACACTAGACAGCATCTCAGCATGTTTGGGCTCCTCTTCCTCTAGTGTCCATTACCACTTACAGCTACTATTGTCCCAAACTTCTGCCTCCTGACTGACCCGGTTCTGTTGACACGGTTTTGTGTACCTATAAGCCCGATTTGGTCCTCCTGTCTGTTTCACTCTTTCAGAATCATCTAAGACCTTACCTCCCTGCTCTCTGTGTGTCATCACTCCTTTGAGTTCATCAAGGAAATACACTTTAGAGTCAGGCAACTAGCATTACATTATTCCCCATAACACTCCCCATCTCCAGCCTTTGTTTTGTGTCACCTGGCTTCAGGTAAGATGGAGAAAAAAGTAAGGAATGTTGCAGAACATGCTTGAGAGAGGGCTCCTGCATAAAGACAGCCTGCCCACAACAAGACATTGGCTTTTACACTCACTCTTCATTGATGACCAGCAGCCCAGCTCTCCAGAGACAAAAACCCCTGGACTCTGGGAATCTGCAAGTCCAGTAATTCAGCCACATGCCTTCATGCTTAGAGTTATAGTTCTGGAGAACCCCAAGGCCCTATGAGCCCCAATATCCTGTCCTTCAGCTTTGGGCTGGCTGGGTCAACTGAAGGTGACCCCAATATTTAGAAGGCAGAACACTTTCCCTTTTACTGGTATTCTAATTCAGACCCAAGGGTCAGCTGTGGCCTGTATGCAACCACTTTTTAATGGACATTTCCTGGGTGATCATCTGGACTTTGAGCCACAGAGCTGTCTGAAAGCTGCCCACAGGTGGAAAGGGCAGGACAAGTCCTTCCAATCAGATGAGTTAATTTAGACTTGAGTGTCAGTGGAAAACTGTAACCTAGCCATAATTACAATACGTGTCTCAGGGGGATCTACCTCCTCCAACACTAACCCCACATCTGGACTGGGATTTGCCAATGCCAAGCAGCTGCTTGGCTATGCCAGTGCTCCTTTGCCCTCTGGTGATGAATTGTTGAATAAAACTTCAGAGCCCTTCATCCTGTATCCTGACCAAAGCCATATTAGCACCACACTTGCCTTGTTCTCCTGAAGGCCCAACTCCCTTCTACTCTCATTCTAAG
This sequence comes from Phacochoerus africanus, assembly GCF_016906955.1. NCBI lineage: Eukaryota > Metazoa > Chordata > Mammalia > Artiodactyla > Suidae > Phacochoerus > Phacochoerus africanus. The sequence continues at coordinate 40,369 of NW_025927376.1, forward strand.
TAAAACTTTGTACCTTACAGGGACCAGAGGTCTCTCTCAACGTCTCCCATGACTCTCCCTCCTCCTCCCTATGCAACACCACTACCCCATGTCATCTGGCTGATCCCCCTTCAATTCAGCTCACCACCTATAAATACATCTGCCTCCCTTAGTACATGCAACATATTCCTTGCCATTGTTCATTTGTGTGGGTTACTTTTAGCAAGCCATGGCTCAGTTAGAAAAAAATAGGAACCACAGGGAGAAATTTGAGACTGAGACCCAGGAAAGAGCACATCTTGCGCAGCCAAAAACGCCACATCTACAAGTCTCCATTCATGTCCTCAAGCACTGCTTTCCAGGTGCCACCCCCAACAAAAGCCCCATTCTCTAAACCAGATATGCCCAATGCTCAAGACAAGTACCTGTGGATTCAGGGTTATACTGCTGGAGAAACCAAAGGCTATCAGTCCAACCACACCTGCTCCCCAGATCGACGGTCAAATCATCTGTACTTAGGGCTCCATGATCCCCTGTGGAAATGACCATCTAGTCATGATGGAAGAACTACTCACCCACCCACTCCCAGGGGAAGTTTTTGGAACCTGAGAGTCAGAAGCAGTTGTAACTCAACTTTCCTCACTTTGAGGTCCTTGGGGTACCACCAGTACCACCTCCAACCCCATCTCTAACCCTAGAAGTGCCAGACTTAACAGCATCTTGATATATCAGAGCTCCTCAACCTCTAGTGTCTATTCCCACTCCCAGCTATTCTCATCCCAAACTTCTGCCCCCTGACCAGACCCAGTTCCATTGGCACTGCTCTTGAGCACCTGGGAGCCTGGCTTTGTCCTCCTGTTGTTTCACTCTCTCAGAATCATCTAAGGCCTTATGGAGGGTATTATTGCAGTAAGTCTTCCATATGCCTCCCTGCTCCCAATCTGTCAGCACTCCCTTGAATCCATCAGGGCAACACATTTTGAGTCAGGCAACTGACTTTACATTACTTCCCTGAACACCCTGCTTCACCAGCCATTCTACTGTGTCACCTGGCTTCAGGTTAATTGTACCCTCAGTGGTACTCAAAAGGCAGGAGAGGCTCAGATAGTGGAAAAACAAGGAACATTGCAGAACACCCTCAAGAGAGAGGGCTCCTGTGTAAAGACAGTCTGCCCACCCCAAGACATCAGCTTTTACACACACTCTTCATTGAAGAGCAGCAGTCCAGCTCTCCAGAGGCCAACCCCCTGGACTCTGGGAAACGGCATGCCCAATACTCCAAGCAGCTGCCTGTGTGCTCAGAGTTCTACATCTGGAGAACCTAAAGCATGTCTGAACCCCTATGGCCCATCCAATAATGTGGGCTCCAGGCCAGCTGAGTCAACTGAAGGTTGTCATGATTATTTATTTATTTATTTATTTATTTTGCATTTTAGGGCCACACCTGAGGCCTATGGAGGTTCCCAGGCTAGGGGTTAAATAGGAGCTGTAGCTGCTGGCCTGGAGCCACATCCACAGCAATGCCAGATCCAAGCCACATCTTTGACCTACCCCACAGCTCATGGCAACCTCAGATCCTTAACCCAGTGAGCAAAGCCAGGGATTGAAACTGCATACTCATGGATGCTAGTCAGATTTAACTACTGAGCCATGACAGGAACTCAGTACCCTGATATTTTTACGGCACAACACGTCCCCTTTTACCAGGTGATCAAATTTGGACTGCAGAGTCAGCTGTTTCCTGTACATAGTCACTTTTTGATGGACACCTCCTGAAGGATTCACACATCCACGTCTCAAACCCCATCATCTCTGAACCTGGAGATGTCACTACCAAGCAGCTCTTGGACTTGGACCTCCCTTCAGCACCCTCTGGTGGCCTTTCTCTCTAATGACAACTTGCAGCCCTGCCTCCTTCATCCTGAACAGAACCCCTGGTTGGACTGCATTTGGCTTGTGCAACCAATCGATTTAATCCCTCCTGTCATGCTTAGAACAACCAAGCACATTCCAGGGGGCTTATTATTCTCTCAAAATCAGCCATGGCACTCCCTCCTCCTAGTCCTTTCCTCTCCTCAAATTCCTTGAGTTGAACACCCTTCAAATCATGTGACCAGATTTCAATGAGTCAGCTTCATGATCTTATTTGAGACTTGGCCAGACTAAGATTTCTACTCAGAGGGAAAGAGAAGATGGGAGAGGCTCAGAAGGAAAAAAAGAAGAATCTTTTCCAAGACCCTCAAGAGACCAGTCTCTGGGGTATATGCAACCTGGGGCCCAAGCAAGGAACCACTGCTTTTGCACTCTCCACTCACAGCCACCTCCCAGCTGGCCAGAGCACAAACACTATGCAAGCCTCATCAGCGCACCCTGCAAGCCAGCATTCAATTCCATGCCCTTTTGGCTCAGATGCAGCCTCTGTATTATCCAAAGGCAGTCAGAACTCTAGACAGCCTGTCCAATCATCTGGACTTTAGGCTGCCCGAGCTGTCTGAATGCGACCCACAGATGGGAAAGGAAGGACAAGGCCTTTCATTTGGGTGAGTTAATTTAGACCCGAGCGACAGAGGTGACCTATAACCCAGCCGTCCTCAGAAGGCATGTCTCCTGGATCCACCGCCCTCAAGCTCCTGTTCAGATTCTCCAATGACAAAGAGCTGCTATGCTCTGCTGGTGCTCCATCACCCTCTGGCGGCCAATCTCTCTAATAACAACTCAAAGTTTGTTCCTCCTCCTTCAGACCAAACCATGGATGCACTGCACTTGCCTTGTTCTTCTGAAGGCCAAACTCCCTCCTACTCTCACTCTAAGTACCCCCACCTTGTGCCTTACAGATGTCTAGAGGTCTCTCTAAAAGTCTTCCTGGACTCTTCCTCCTCCTCCCTATCCAACACTACTGTATGTCCACCAGCCAATCCCAATTCAAGTCACCTCACCAGCTTTATAGTCATCCTCCTGTCTTAATACCTGTGACTTAGTTCTCTTAAGTTTCATTCCTTATGGGTAACTTATAGGATGCCAAGGCTCAGGTCAAAAATGAAAAAAAGGAACTCTAGGAGGGAATTTGAGACTTAGACCTGGGAAGGAACACATCCTGGTCTGCCATAAAAGCCACTTCTACACACTGCATTCAGGTGCACAGGCGCTGCTTTCCAGATGCCATCCCTGACAAAAGCCCCATTCTCCTAAATGGACATGCCCAAGGCTCAAACCAAGTAACTGTGGATTCAGGGTTATTCTGCTAGAGAAACAGAAGTCTTTCTGAGCACTAGTGCCTCCCAGTCCAGATAGGCTGTCAAATCATCTGTACATCAGACTCCATGATCCCTAAGGAAAAGACCATTTAGTCATGTGGGAAGAACTATGTACCCCAAAACAGGTGAAGTTTTGGGGACCCGAGTGTCAGAAGCAACCTGTAACTTGACTTTCCTCATTGGACAAGTCCTCAGCCAGCCACCAGTGCCACCTCCAAACCCATCTCTGAGCCTGCCAGCATCAACACCAAACACAGCTGGGCATGTCACAGCTCCTCGTCTTCTAGTGGCCATAACCACTCTCAGCCTTTCAAATGCCAAACTTCTTCCTGGGCACACCAAGTTCTGTTGGCACTGCTCTTGAGCACCTGGGAGCCTGATTTGCTTCCCCAGTGCCCCGAACAGTCTAAGTGTTGATGGAGGGTGGCATTTTTCTCTCTAAATCTTTGACCTTCCATCCTGTTTCCTGTCTGTCACCACTCTTTCAACCTATCAGAAGAACACACTTCGAGTCAGACAACTGGTTTTACACTGTTCCCCATTACACCAGGCTTGGCCAGGCCTTATTTTGTGTCACCTGGTTTCAGGTAATGTGTTCCCTCGGTGGTGCTTGAAAGGAGGGAGAAGTTCAGAGGGAGGAAAATCTAAGGAAATTTGTAGAACACACTCAAGCGAAGTCTCCTGCATAAAGACAGCCTGCCTACCACAAGATGTTGGCTTTTACACTCACCCTTCATTGATGAACAGAAGCCCCTGGCTCTCCAGAGGCCAAAACACTGGACTCTGTAAAACTGCATGCCCAATATTCCAGCCAGCTTACTGTGTGTCCACACTTCTATTTCTGGAGAACCACAGGGCTGTATGAACCCTGAGGCCATGTACAATAAAGTGGGCTTTGGGCTGAGTCAACTGAAGGTGACCCTGATATTTGGAAGGAAGAACACATTCCTTTTTGCCAGGTGAGCCAATTCAGATTGGAGCGTGGTGTTGGCCTTGAAGTAAGCCCTTTTCAAAGGACACCTCCTGGAGGATACACCCAAGCCCATCTCAAACCCCATCTCTTAGCCTAGAGGCGCCACTACCAAGCAGCTCCTAACTTGGAACATGTTTTGCACTTCTTGGTGGCTATTCTCTGAAAGACGACTCATAGCCCTGTGCTCCTGCCCCCTGGACAGGCCCCCTGGATGGGCTGCCCTGGGCTTGCACATTTGATAGTACATTTAATTCCTCTTCTCACTTGAAGAACAAGCCAGCACCTTACAGGGGGCCGATTTTCCTCTCAAAGTCAGCCATGGCACTCACTCCTCCCAATCCTTACCCACCACTCTAAATCCTTAAGGCAAACCCATTCAAATCTGGTGACCAGATTTGAATGAATCTGTGTCCCACTTATCATTTCTGGGACTTGGCCAGAGCTAAGATGTTCCCCTAGGGGGGGATGAGAGGAGGGGAGAGGCTCAGATGGACAAAAAGGAAGAAAAATTTCAGACAACCCTCAAGAGACCTGTCTCTGGGGACACAACCTGCTGACCAAAGAAGCACTGCTTTTGAGGATTCCATTCATGAACACCCTCCAGCTGTCCAGAGGCCAAACACCGTGCATGCCTGACCTGGGAGTCCTGCAAGCCCAGTATTCAATCCCACATATTTTGGGATCCAGTGTTAGCTTCTGCAGAATCTGAAGTCAGTCAGAACTCTTAGCAGCCTCACCAATCATTTGGATGTTTGTCTACTGGAACTGTTGGAAAGCGACCACTGATGTGAAGGAATTATAGGCAGGACATGCCCTCCTCTCCATGCCTATCCTGGAGGTGGGGGGGGGGATCCACCATCCCCAACTCAAACCCCACCTCTGGCCTGGGATTCCCCCATACCAAGCAGTTGTAGAGCTCTGTTGCCCTCTGGTGGCCATTCTCTTGAATAGCATCTCAGAGCCCTTAACTCCTGCTTCCTGACTAGGGCTGTGGGTGCACCGCGCGTGTTTTGTTCACCTGATGGCAGAAGTCCATACTACTCTCACTCTAAATACCACCCTGTGATTTACAGAAGGCCAGATGCCTTTCTCAAAGCCTCCCAGGACTCTCCATCCTCTTCCCTATGTCACAAAACTACCCCACATCCACCAACGGATCCCATTTCACATCAGCTCACAGGCTGGACATTCATCTGCCCGCATTAATACACACAACGTAGTTCTCTCTATGGATTGTTCTTGGGGGTCACTTACAGGAGGCCATGGCTCAGGTAGAAAAAGAAGAAAAGGAAGTTCCCATCATGGCTCAGTGGTTAACAAATCCGACTAGGAACCATGAGGTTGTGCGTTCAATCCCTGACCTTGCTCAGTGGGTTAAGCATCTGGCATTGCCATGAGCTGTGGTGTAGGTTGCAAATGCAGCTCCGATCTTGCATTGCTGTGGCTGTGGTGTAGGCCGGTGGCTACACTCCGATTAGACTCCTGGCCTGGGAACCTACATATGCTGTGGGAGCAGCCCAAGAAGTGGCAAAAAGACAAAAAAAAAAAAAAAGAAAGAAAGAAAGAAAGAAAGAAAGAAAGAAAGAAGAAAAGGAACTCTAGGGAGGAATTTGGGACTTAGACCCCAGGAAGTACCATATGCTGACCAACCAAAATGCTGCTTCTACACATTCCACTCAAGTCCACAAGCACTGCTTTCTGGATGTCACCCAGGACAAAAGCACCAGTATCCTAAATGAACATGCCCAAGGCTCAAACAAAATACATGTGGATTCAGAGTTATACCAATGGAGAACCCAAAGGCTTTCAGACACACCCCCCAACCCAGATAGCCTGTTAAATCATCTGGTCTTAGGGCTCGGTGACCCCTGTGCAAATGACCCCTGGTCATGAAGGAATAAATACACACCCTCTCCTCTCCTGGGAGATGTGTTTGGGAGCTGAGAGCCAGAAAAAAACCATACCTCAAATTTCCTCACTGGGCACATCCTCAGGCTGCCATCAGCACCACATATAACCACCTCTCTGAGCCTGGCAGTGCCAACACCAAACAGCAGCTGGGTATGTCATAGCTCCTCATCCTCTAGAGGCCATTACCACTTTGGCCAGTCTCATCCCAAACTGCTGCCTCCTGACTCCACCTTGTTCCACTGGCAATACCCTTGAGCACCTGTGAGCCAGATCTGGTCTTTCCCTCTCTCTCAGAAAAATAAAAGAGCATGTGGAGGGTAGCATTTCTCCCTCTAAGTCTTCCATGGGCTTGCCTGCTCCCATCTCTCAGAAATCCTTGAGTCCATCAGGGGAACAAACTCTGTGTCAGGCAATGGGCTTTTATGTTAGTTCCCTACCTCACTTCACCAGCCCTTAGTCTGTGTCACCTGGCTGCAGGTAACATGTTCCCTCAGTGGTTCTTGAAAGGAAGGAGAGGCTCAGGTGGAGGAAAATTTAAGGAACTTTGAAGAAGACCCTCAAGAGGGAGGTCTCTGCCATAAAGACTGCCTGCCAGGTAAAAGATATCAGTTTTACACTCACTCTTCATTGATGACCAGCAGCAATCCAGCTCTCCAGAGGCCAAACCAATGACTCTGAAAACTGCATGCCCAATACTCCAGCCAGCTGCCTGCATGCTGAGAGTTCTATTTCTCAGCCATCTGGACTCTGCAGACCTGTCTAACAATGTGGGCTTTGGGCTAGCTGAGCCAACTGAAGGTGACCTTGATATTTGGAAGGCAGAATCCATTACTGGGTGTGCCAATTCAGAATGGCATGTCAGCTGTAGCCTGTAAGTAACCCTGTTTCAATGGACACCTCCTGGGGGATCCACCCACCCCCATCTCAAACCCCATCTCTAAGCCTGGAGGTACCACTATCAAGCTGCTCCTGGGCTTGGACCATGTTTCAGCACCCTCTGGCAGACATTCTTTCTTTTTTCTTGACTTTTTTTTTTTTTTGCTTTTTAGGGCCATACCTGTAGCATATGGAGGTACCCATGCTAGGGGTCCAGCTGCTACAGCTGCTGTCCTAGGTCACCGCCACGTCAAATCAGAGCCACATCTGCAAACTACACCACAGATCATGGCAACGCTGGATCCTTAACCCACTGAGTGAGGGCAGGGGTCAAACCTGCAACCTCATGGTTCCTAGTTGGATTCATTTCCACTGCACCACAACAGGCGCTTCTGGCAGACATTCTTTCTAATGACAACTCACAGCCCTGCCTCTGAACAGATCCCCTGTATGGACTGCCCTTGGCTCCCACACCCCTTGGCAGATTTAATCACTCATTCCCCTCTAAGAACAAGCAAGCACCTTCTGGGGGGTTATTTTTCTCTTAAAGTCAGCCATGGCACTCACACTCTCCCCACCCCTCTCAGTCCTTGAGCGAAACCCACTCCAAATCAGGTGACAGGATTTCAGTGAATAATCCTCCCCTCATCATTTCTTTGACTTGGCAAGAGGTAAGATTTTCACACTCAGAGGGGAATGGGAGGAGGGGAGGATGGAAGAAAAGAAGAAACTTTTCAGATAACCCTCAAGAGATGAATCTCTGCGATGGATTCAACCTGCCAACCAAGGAACAGCTGCATTTCCACTCTCCATTCATGACCACCTGCCCAGCTCTCCAGAGGCCAAACACCATGCAAGTCTGATCTGCAAAAACACTGCAAGCCCAGCATTCAATCCCATGCCTTTGGGCTGAGATGTAAGCTTCTGCAGAATCCAAAGGCAGTCAGAACTCTTCAGAGCCTGTCCAATCATTGGGACTTCAGTCTACCTGAGGTGTTGGAAAGTGACCCTCAGATGGGAAGGGCAGGAAAAGGTCCTTCCTATCAGGTGAGTTAATTTAGACCCAAAAGTAGAGCCTACCTGTAAAGTAGACCCTCATGCAGGGCATGTCCCGTGGGATCCACCACCCTCAACTGGAACGCCAACTCTTGCCTGGGATATGCCAATACCAAGCAGCTCCTGGGCTCTGCCTGTTTTCTCTCACCCCCTGCCAGCCAACCTATCAAATAACAACTCACAACCATTCCTCTGGCCTCTGGACCAAAGCCATGATGCACCAGACCCACCTTGTTCACCTGATGGCTGAGCTCCCTCCTCCTGTCACTCTAAGTACCACCCTGTGCCTAACAGGAGACCAGATGTGTCTCTCAAAGTCTCCCAGGACTCTCCCTCCTCCTCCCTATCCAACACCACTACCCTATGTCCACCAGCCTGTCCCACTTCAAGTCAGCTCACTGACTGAAAATTCATCTGCCTGCCTTAATACATGCAATGTAGTTCTAGCTATGGTTCATTCCTCCTGGGTAACTCACAGGAAGTGGTGGCTCAGGTAGATACAGAAAAAAAGGAATTCCAGGAAGGAATTTGAGACATAGCTCTCAGGAACAGCATATCCTGGGCAGCCAAAAATCCTGCTTCTACACACTCAATTCAGGTCCACAGGCACTGCTTTCCAGATGCCACCCCCAACAAAAACCCATTCTCTTAAATGGACATGCCCAAGGCTTGAAACATGTGGATTCAGGCTTGTACCACTGGAGAAACCAAAGGCTTTCAGATCATCCCCAACCCCAGATAGCCTGTCAAATCATCTGGTCTTAGGGCGCCATTGCCCCTATGCAAATAACCCCCTGGTCATGAAGGTAGAACTACAGGGGAGGTGTTTGGGGTCACAGGGTTGGAAATGACCCATAACTCTAATTTCCTCACTGGGCACATCCTCAGGCTGCCACCAGTGCCACCTGCAACCCCATTTCTGAGCCTGGTAGTGCCAACACCAAACAGCAGCTGGGCATGTCACAGCTCCTCATCTTCTAGAGGCCATTACCACCCCAGCCAGTCTCATCCCAAACTTCTGCCTTCTGACCCCATCTTGTTCTCTTGGCATTACTCTTGAGCATCTGGGAGCCTGATTTGGTCTCTCTCAGTCTCTCTCTCCCGCAGTCTCTGTCTCTCTCAGAAAAATCACAGGCCTTGTGGAGTTTATCATTTCTCCCTCCAAGTCCTCCATATGCCTCCCTGCTCCCTATCTGTCATGACTCCTTTGAGTCCATCAGGGGAGCACACTTTGTGTCAGGCAACTGTCTCTACACTACTTACCCACCCCACCCTGCCTTGCCAGCCCTTATTCTGGGTCACCTGGCTTCAGCTAAGATGTTCCCTCGGTGGTGCTTAAAAGGAAGGAGGGGCTCAGATGGAAGAAAAACTAAGGAACTTTGCAGAACACCCTCAAGAGAGAGGGCTCTGGCATAAAGTCAGCCTCCCTCCAAAAGACGTTGGCTTTTACACACACTCTTCATTGATGAGCAGGAGCCCAGCTCTCCTGAGGCCAAACCCCAGAACTCTGGAAAACTGCATGCCAAATACTCCAGCCAACTGCCAGAGTGCTCATAGTTCTACTTCTGGAGAATCCCAGGGCTGCCTGAATCCTGAAGGCACATCCAATAATGTGGGCTTTGTTTGGCTGAGCCAACTAAAGGTGACCCAGGTGTTTGAAAGGCAGCATGATTTTCCTTTTGCTGGGTGAGCCAATTGGGACTGAAGAGGTAGCTGCAGCCTGTAAGTAACAACTTTTCAACAGACACCTCCTGTGGGATTCACCCATTCCCATCTCAAACCCCATCTCTGAACCTGGAAGTGCCACTACCATGCCGGTTCTGGACTTGGCTGGCATTCCCGAGCCCTCTGGCAGCCATGTCTCTAAAGATGACTCACAGCCCTGCCTCCTGAACAGAGCCCCTGGCTGGACTGCACTGGGCTTGTGCACCCAAGAGGCAATGTAATCCCTCCTTTCGCACTAAGAACCACCAAGCACCTTCCAGGGGCTTATTTTTCTCTCAGTCAGCCTTGGTGCTCATTCCTCCAAATCCCTCCTTACATTTCTAAGTCACTGTGTGGAAACCACTCCAATCTGGGGAGCAGATTTCAGTGAATAAGCCTCCCCCTCTTCAGTTCTCGGACTTGGCTTGAGGTACGATTTTCCCTGTCAGGGGTGAATGAGAGGGCATTAAAGGCTCAGATAAAAGGAAAGGAAGAAAAATTTCATAGAACCCTCAAGAGAGGAGCCTTTGCGATGGATGCAACCTGCAGACCAAGGGACAGCTGCTTTTGCACTCTCCACTCACAACCACCCTCCCAGCTGTCCAGAGGCCCAATGACATGGATGCATGTTCCACCAAAACACTTCAAGCCCAGGATTTCGATCCCATGCCCCTTTGTCTCAGAAGCAGCATCTGCAGAATCTGAAGGCAGTCAGAACTCTAGACAGCCTGTCCAATCATCTTCACTTTAGGCGACCCAGCTGTCTGAAAGAGACCCTCAGATAGGACAGGGCAGGACAAGGTCCTTCTTATCAGGTGAATTAATTTAGACACGAGAGTCAGAGGCGACCTGTAACTTAGCCCTCTTCGCAAGTCATGCCCCGGAGGTGTGTGGGGGGATCCACCCCCCCCCCCAAATCAAACCTCACTTCCGGCCTGGGAAACCAGGCCCAAGCAGCTGCTGGGCTTGACATGCTCTTTGGTGCCCTCTGGTGGTCATTATCTCTCATGACAACTCAGAGCCCTGCTTCTGCCTCCTGAACTTCAGAACCCTTGGATGGACTGCTGTGGGCCTGTGCACCTGATATTTGATTTAATCCCTCCTCTCACTCTATGAACAACCAAGCACCTTACATGGGGTTATTTTTTTCTCACTCCTACCAATTCTTCCCCACTCCTCTATGTCATTGAGCTGGACCCACTCCAAATCAGGTGACTGATTTCAATGTATCAGCCTCCCTCTCTTCATTTCTGAGACCAGGATTGAGGTCAGATTTTCCCCCTAAGGGGTGAATGAGAGGAGGGGAGAGGCTCAGATGGAAGGGAAAAGAAGAAACTTTTCAGAGAACAGCTCAAGAGTTGAGTCTCTGTGATGGTTGCAACCTGCTAACCAAGGAACCTCTGCTTTTGCACTCTCCATTCACATCACCTGCCTAGTTGTCCAGATGCCAAACAGCAGGCAATCTGCAAGCCCAGTGTTCAATCCCATGCCCTTTGGGCTTGGATGTCTGTCTCTGTGGAATCCTAAGTCAGTCAGAACTCTTGACAGCATGTCAAATCATCAGGACTTTAAGCTACCCAAGCTGTCTCAAAGTGACACCCAGATGGGATAGGGAGGACAGGGCCAGAGGTGAGAGTAAGAGGGCATCTGTAAGCTAGCCCTCCTCACAAGTATGTCCCTGTAGGATCCACCATCCCCAACTCCAACCTCACCTCTGAGGCTGTGATTGCCAATGCCAAGCAGCTGCTGGGTTCTGTTGGTGCTCTGCCACCCTCTGGTGGCCAATCTCTCAAATAACAACTCAGAGCCCTTCCTCCTGCCTCCTGACCAAAGCCATGAATGGACTGCTCTCCCCTTGTTCCCCTGATGGCTAAACATTCTCCTACTCTTACTCTAATTACCACTGGTTCCTTACAGAGGCCAAAGGTCCCTCTCAAAGTCTCCCAGGGCATTCCCTCCTCCTCCCTATCCAACCTCACTACCCTGCACCCACTGGCCAATCACACATGAGGTCAACTCAGCACCTGGACATTTGTTTGATTGCCTTAATATACTCGATCTAGTTCCATCTGTGGATCATTCCTAGGGGGTATCTGACAGGATGCAGTGACTCAGGTTAAAAAAAAAAAGGTGAAAAGGAGTGTGTAGAAGTGATGTTTTTGGCTGGTGAGGATGTGTTCCTTCCTGAGATCTGTGTCTTACATTACACCCTAGGATGTAAGATATCACTTCTACACACTCCATTCAGGTTCACAGGCACTGCTTGCAGATTCCACACCTGACCAAATCCCAGTTCTTGAAAACAGACATGCCCAAGGCTCAAACCAAATACCTGTTGATTCAAGGTCATACTGCTGGAGGAACCCAAAGGCATCCAGACTCTCCCCCTCCCAGGTAGCCTTTCAAGTCATCTGGTCTTAGGCCTCTGTGACCCCTATGCAAGTGACCACTAGTCATGAAAGAAAAACAATGCACCCAATCTCAGAGGACCTGTTTGGGACCCAAGAGTCAGAAGCAACCTGTAACTCACCTTTCCTTGCTGGGCACATCCTCAGGGTGCTGCAAGTGCCACTTCCAACACCATCTCTGACCCTGAAAGTGCCAAAACCAAACAGCAGCTGGGTATGTCAGGGTTCCTCATCCTCCAGTGGCCATTTCCACTCCCAGCCAATCTCATCCCAAATTTCTTCCTCCTGACTCACCTGGTCCCACTGGCACAGCTCTGGAGAACTTGTGAGCTCAATTTGTCCTCCTCCCCTCTCTTTCTTACAGAAAAGTCAAAGGCCTTATGGATCATGGAATTTCTCTAAGTCTCCTATACGCCTCCCTGTGCCCTATCTGACATTTTGAGTCAGGAAACTGGCTTTGTATTGCTTTCCCACTCCACCCCACATTGCCAGCCATTTTGTGTCACCTGGCTTCAGGTAAGATGTTCCCTCAGTAGGGCTCAAAAGAAAAGCAAGGCTCAGATGGAGGAAAAGCTTGGAACTTTGCAGAACACCCTCAAGAGAGAGGGCTCTGGCATAAAGACAGCCTGCCCTCTAAAAGACATCGGCTTTTACACTTTATTTATGAACAGCAACCATATGCAAAACACCTGGACTCTAGAAAACTATATGTCCAGTACTCCAGCAAGTTGCCTGGAGTACTGGACAGGCAATTGAGTTCCAATTCTGGAAAGCCTCATGGCCAGCTGAGCCCAGAAGTTCCACCCAATAATATTGGCTTTGGACTAGCTGAGCTGACTGCAGTTGAGCCAGCTATCTGGAAGGCAGAACTCTTTCCATTTATTTATACCAGATGAGTCAATTTGGACTGGACAGTCAGCTGCAGTGGTTCATTAACCAATTTTTGCTGGACCCCTCCTGGAGGATCCATCCATACACATTACAAACCCCATCTCTGAGCCTGGAGGTGTTCCTACCAAGCAGCTACCAGGCTTGATCAGCGCTTTGGTGCCCTCCGGCGGCCATTATGTCTAATGACAGCTCAGAGGCCTGCCTCCTGAACAGACCCCTGGATGGATTGCACTGGGCTTGTGCACTGGGGAGTTGATTTAATCCCTCCTCTCATTCTAAAACAAACATTTTCCTCTCATAGTCAGCAAAGGTACTCCCTCCTCCCAATCCTCCCTCTCTAAGTCATTGAGCTGAACCCACTCCAAGTCATGTGATCAGATTTCAATGAGTCAGCCTCCCCATCTTCATTTCTGTCACTCGGGTCGAGGTAAGATTTTCACCATCAGGGGTGAATGAGAGGAGGGAAGAACTCAGAAGGAAGGAAAAGAAGGAAACTTACAGAAAACCTTCAAGAGATGAGTCTATGAGATGGACGAACCTGCTGACCAGGGAAATGCTGCTTTTGCACCCTCCACTCACAACCACCCACCCAGCTGCCCAGAGGCCACACAATGTGCAAGCCTGTTCTGGGAGCGCTGCAAGCCCAGTATTCCATCCCACACCCTTTTGTCTCAGATGCAGCCTCTGCAGAATCCAAAGGCAGTCAGAACTCTTCACAGACTGTCCAATCATCTGGACTTCAGGCTACCCGAGCTGTCAGAAAGTGACCCACAGATGGGAAGAGCAGGACAAGGTCCTCCCTATCAGGTGAGCTAATTTAGACCCAAGAGTCAAAGGAGACCTGAACCCAGCCCTCTTTGCAAGGCATGACCACTGCTGATCTACCACCCCCAAGTCAAACTCCACCTCTGGGCTGGGATAGGCCAATACCAAGCATCTGCCGGGCTCTGTTGCCAATCACTTGAATTACAACTTGAAGCACTTCCTCCTGCCTCTGAAACAAATCCATGGGTTGCCCTGGCCTTGTACACCTCAGAGCCAATGTAAATCGTCCTTTCCCTCTAGGAACAATGGGTTCGGCTCTCCTAGGCAAACACCGTGCATTCCTGGCTCTGGAAAACTGCATGCCAAGTTTTCTGACCAACTACTTGTGGGTTTAGAGTTCTCCTTTGGGAGAACCCAAAAGTCAGCCAGACCCCAGATTGCCAGTCCCAGGGTGTGGACTTTGGTCTACCTGAGCTGACTGCAAGTGACCCAGATGCGTTGAAGGTGGAACCATTTCCCTTTTACCTGGTGAGCGAATTTTGACTGGAGAGTCAAGGGCGGCCTGTAACCTTCCCCTCCTCACCAGACACCCCTCCCCATCTCTGAGCCTGGAAGGGCCAACAGCAAGCAGTGGCTGGGCTTGCCCGGTGCTTCAGGGCCCTCTGGTGGCCATTTCCTCTAAGAACAACCCAGAGCCCTCCCACTCCTGCCTCCCAAACCAACCCATGGGCTGCACTGGGCTCGGGCACCTCAGAGCTGACATAATTCCTCCTTTCCTTCCAGGAACAACCAAGTGCCTTCCAGGATGGGGGTGTTTCCCCCTCACAGTCACCCATGGCACTCACTCCTCCCTCCCTATCCCTTAGCATCCCTCTTAGTCTCTGAGCGAGCCGAACCCACTCCAAATCAAGTAACTGGGTTTACGCTAGATCAGCCTCCCCTCTTCATTTATGTGACCTGTCTTGAGCTAAGATTTTTTCCCTTAGGGGTGAATGAAAGGGGGGAGAGGCTCGAATGGAAGGAATAGAAGGAAATTTTCAAATAACCCTCAAGAGACAAGTTTTGGGAAATGTGCAACCTTCCCACCAAGGAACCTCTGCTTTTCCACTCACCATTCACGACCACCCACCCAGCTTTCCAGATGCCAAACATGGTGCAGGCATGATCCTGGAGCACTGCGTGTCGAGTAGCCAAGCCAACTGCCTCTGTGTTCAGTTTTCTGCCTCCGCAGAACCCAAAGGCAGTCACCACTCCTGCCAGCCTGCCCACCTGTCTGGACTTTAGGCCACCTGAGCTGCCTGAGAGCGCCCCACAGATGGGAAGGCAGAACAGTGTCCTTCCTCTCAGGTGAGGTAATTATCCTGGGGAGTCAGTGGTGCTTTGTATCCTACCCCTGCTCCCTAGGCATGTCCTGGGGGATCCACCAGCCCCATCTTCAACTCTGGCTCTGTGCTGGCACATGCTGATCCCAAGCAGCCTCTGGGCTTTGCTGGTGCTCTGGCAACCATTCTCTCTAATAACCACTCTGAGGACCTTCTGCCTCCTGACCAAACCCAGGGGTGGACTGCACTAGGGTTGTGCACTTGACAGCCAATTTCCAACCTACTCTCCCTCTAACAACAACCACATCCCGCCTGAGAGAGGGCAATTATCTCTGTCTCTCAAAGTCTCCTATGGCACTGCTTCCTCCTCGAGGTAAGATTTTCACCATCAGGGGTGAATGAGAGGAGGGAGGGAAGAAGCTCAGATGGAAGGAGAAGAAGGAAACTTACAGAAAACCTTCACGAGATGAGTCTATGGGATGGATGAACCTTCTGAACAGGGAAATGCTGCTTTTGCACCCTCCATTCACGGCCACCCACCCAGCTGCTCAGAGGCCACACACTGTGCAAGCCTGTTCTGGGAGCGCCGAAAGCCCAGCATTCCATCCCACACCCTTTTGTCTCAGATGCAGCCTCTGCAGAATCCAAAGGCAGTCAGAACTCTTCACGGACTGTCCAGCCACCTGGACCTCAGGCTACCTGAGCTGTCAGAAAGTGACCCGCAGATGGGAAGAGCAGGACAAGGTCCTCCCTATCAGGTGAGCTAATTTAGACCCAAGAGTCAAAGGAGACCTGTAACCCGGCCCTCTTCACAGGGCATGACCGTGGCTGATCCACCACCCCCAAGTCAAACTCCACCTCTGGGCTGGGATAGGCCGATGCCGAACATCCGCTGGGCTCTGTTGCCCTCTGGTGGCCAATCTCTTGCACGACAACTCAAAGCCCTTCCTCCTGCCTCTGAAACAAGTCCATGGGGCTGCCCTGGCCTTGTACACCTCAGAGCCAATGTAAATCATCCTTTCCCTCTAGGAACAATGGTTTCAGCTCTCCTAGGCAAACACCGTGCATTCCTGGCTCTGGAAAACTGCATGCCAAATTTTCTGACCAACTACTTGTGGGTTGAGGGTTCTCCTTTGGGAGAACCCCAAAGTCAGCCAGACGCCTGACTGCCAGTCCCAGGGTGTGGGCTTTGGTCTGCCTGAGCTGACTGCAAGTGACCCAGATGCGTTGAAGGTGGAAACCATTTCCCTTTACCTGGTGAGCGAATTTTGACTGGAGAGTCAAGGGCGGCCTGTAACCTTCCCCTCCTCACCAGACACCCCTCCCCATCTCTGAGCCTGGAAGGGCCAACAGCAAGCAGTGGCTGGGCTTGCCCGGTGCTTCAGGGCCCTCTGGTGGCCATTTCCTCTAAGAACAACCCAGAGCCCTCCCACTCCTGCCTCCCAAACCAACCCATGGGCTGCACTGGGCTCAGGCACCTCAGAGCTGACGTAATTCCTTCCTTTCCTTCTAGGAACAACCAAGTGCCTTCCAGGATGGGGGTGTTTCCCCCTCACAGTCACCCGTGGCTCTCACTCCTCCCTATCCCTTAGCATCCCTCTTAGTCTCTGAGCGAGCCGAATCCACTCCAAATCAAGTAACTGGGTTTACGCTAGATCAGCCTCCCCTCTTCATTTATGTGACCTGTCTTGAGCTAAGATTTTTTTTCCCCCCCCCTTGGGGTGAAGGAAAAGAGGGAGAGGCTCAGACGGAAGAAATAGAAGGATATTTTCAGAGAACCCTCAAGAGACAAGTTTTGGGAAATGTGCAACCTTCCCACCAAGGAACCTCTGCTTTTCCACTCACCATTCACGACCACCCACCCAGCTTTCCAGATGCCAAACATGGTGCAGGCATGATCCTGGAGCACTGCATGTCAAGTAGCCAAGCCAACTGCCTCTGTGTTCAGTTTTCTGCCTCCGCAGAACCCAAAGGCAGTCACCACTCTTGCCAGCCTGCCCAACTGTCTGGACGTTAGGCCACCTGAGCTGTCTGAGAGCGCCCCACAGATGGGAAGGCAGAAGAACAGGGTCCTTCCTCTCAGGGGAGGTAACTATCCTGGGGAGTCGGTGGTGCTCTCTATCTTACCCCTGGCTCCCTAGGCATGTCCTGGGGGCTCCACCAGTCCCATCTTCAGCTCTGGCTCTGTGCTGGCACAAGTCAATCCCAAGCAGCCGCTGGGCGTTGCTGGTGCTCTGGCAACCATGCTAATAACCACGCAGAGTATTTCCTTTTGCCTCCTGACCAAACCCAGGGATGGACTGCACTAGGGTTGTGCACTTGACAGCTGATTTCCAACCTACTCTCCCTCTAATGAGAACTACATCCCACCTGACAGAGGGCAACATCTCTGTCTCTCAAAGTCTCCTATGGCACTGCTTCCTCCTTTTCCAACACCACTGCTCTACGTCCATCAGCTGATCCATCCCACTTCGTGTCAGGTCACCAGCTGGAAAGTCATCTGCTCACCGTAAAACACGTGATCGCCTCTTAGCAAATGCCCTTTCCCTGGAGATGAATGAGAGGAAGCACTGGTTCAGGGACGAAAATGAAAAGGCGCTCGGGGGTGCGGGGGGTGGGGGGGGGAGAAATTTTGGAGATATATCCCAGTGAGGAGCAGAGCCTGGACAGACAAAACACTAGTGCTTTTTCAGACACCACTCAGGTCCTCAAGCACTGGTTTCCTGATGCCATACATGAAACAGAAGGCTGATTTTGGAAACTGCATGCTCAGGAATCAAGCCAAATAGTTTGTATTCAGGGTTATGATGCTGGAGAATCCAAAGGCAGTGAGACCCCAGGCAGCCTGCCAAACCGTTTAGTCTTAGCGCTCCACCAGCAAGCACTATGGAAATGACCCTTAGTTGTAAAGGAAGAACCGCGTACCCACTCTCAGGAGAGGAACTTTGGACCCGAGAGCCAGAAGCAACCTGTAACTCACCTTTCCTTGCTGGGCACATCCTCGGGGTCCCACCAGCACCATTTCCAACCCCAGCTCTAAGCCTGGGAGTGCCAAACTGCAGGTGGGCAGTGTCAGGGCTCCTTGTCCTCTAGCGACCGTTACCTCTACTGACAATTCAGATCCCATCCTCTGCCTCCCGATGGCAAACCGTTCTGTCTGCACTGCTCATGACCATCTGTGAGCCTAATCTGGTCCTCCTTTCTTTCTCAGAAAGCTCAAGGGCCTTACAGAGGGTGGTGTTTCTCTCTCAAAGTCTCCCATATCCTTCCCTGCTCCCTATCAGCAGCCCTTGAAGTCAATCAGCCAAATGCACTATGAGTCAGATAATTGGCTGTAAATTATCTCCCCTCTGTCCTCCTTTTAGCCCCCCTTTATCTTACGCGATCTGGCTTTAGACAAGATTTCCCCTCAGGGGTGCACAAAAGGAGGGAGAGGCTCCGATCAAAGAAAAATGTGGCATATTCAGAGAACACTCGAGAGAGACAGGTTTCTGGGATGGGCAGAGCCTGCCCTCCAAAGGACCCCTCTTTTATACCCTCCACTGATGACCACTGGCCCTGCCCTCCAGATGCCAAACATCGTGGAAGCCTGATTCTGGAAGACAAAATGCCCAGTCCTCAAACAAACTGCGTGTGCTTCAGAGTTCTGCCTCTGGAGGATCAAAAGGCAGTCTGAACCTCACATATCTGTCCTTTAAGGTGGGCTTTGGGCTAGCTGTGCCACTTGAAAGTGACCCAGATGTGGGAAGGTGGAACAAGTTTCCTTTCACCAGGTAAGCCAACTTGGCCTGGAGAGTCAGGTGTGACCTGTAAGCAACCCCTCCTGGCAGGACATCTCCTGGGGTAACCACATCTCGGAGCCTAGCCGTGCCAACACCAAGCAGCTGCTGTGCTTGGCTGGCACTTCAGCGCCCTCTGGCGACCATTCTCTCCAATGACAGCTCAGAGCACCTCCTCCTGCCTCCTGAACAGACCCCTGGATGGACTGACTGCCCTGGGCTTGTGCCCTGGGTAGTTGACTTAATCCCTCCTCTCATTCTAAAGCAACCATTTTCCTCTCATAGTCAGCAAAGGTGCTCAACTCCTCCCAATCCTTCCCCTCTAGGTCATTGAGCTGAACCCACTCCAAGTCATGTGATCAGATTTCAATGAGTCAGCCTCCCCATCTTCATTTCTGTCACTCGGGTCGAGGTAAGATTTTCACCATCAGGGGTGAATGAGAGGAGGGAGGGAAGAAGCTCAGATGGAAGGAGAAGAAGGAAACTTACAGAAAACCTTCACGAGATGAGTCTATGGGATGGATGAACCTTCTGAACAGGGAAATGCTGCTTTTGCACCCTCCATTCACGGCCACCCACCCAGCTGCTCAGAGGCCACACACTGTGCAAGCCTGTTCTGGGAGCGCCGAAAGCCCAGCATTCCATCCCACACCCTTTTGTCTCAGATGCAGCCTCTGCAGAATCCAAAGGCAGTCAGAACTCTTCACGGACTGTCCAGCCACCTGGACCTCAGGCTACCTGAGCTGTCAGAAAGTGACCCGCAGATGGGAAGAGCAGGACAAGGTCCTCCCTATCAGGTGAGCTAATTAGACCCAAGAGTCAAAGGAGACCTGTAACCCGGCCCTCTTCACAGGGCATGACCGTGGCTGATCCACCACCCCCAAGTCAACTCCACCTCTGGGCTGGGATAGGCCGATGCCGAACATCCGCTGGGCTCTGTTGCCCTCTGGTGGCCAATCTCTTGCACGACAACTCAAGCCCTTCCTCCTGCCTCTGAAACAAGTCCATGGGGCTGCCCTGGCCTTGTACACCTCAGAGCCAATGTAAATCATCCTTTCCCTCTAGGAACAATGGTTTCAGCTCTCCTAGGCAAACACCGTGCATTCCTGGCTCTGGAAAACTGCATGCCAAATTTTCTGACCAACTACTTGTGGGTTGAGGGTTCTCCTTTGGGAGAACCCCAAAGTCAGCCAGACGCCTGACTGCCAGTCCCAGGGTGTGGGCTTTGGTCTGCCTGAGCTGACTGCAAGTGACCCAGATGCGTTGAAGGTGGAACCATTTCCCTTTTACCTGGTGAGCGAATTTTGACTGGAGAGTCAAGGGCGGCCTGTAACCTTCCCCTCCTCACCAGACACCCCTCCCCATCTCTGAGCCTGGAAGGGCCAACAGCAAGCAGTGGCTGGGCTTGCCCGGTGCTTCAGGGCCCTCTGGGTGGCCATTTCCTCTAAGAACAACCCAGAGCCCTCCCACTCCTGCCTCCCAAACCAACCCATGGGCTGCACTGGGCTCAGGCACCTCAGAGCTGACGTAATTCCTTCCTTTCCTTCTAGGAACAACCAAGTGCCTTCCAGGATGGGGGTGTTTCCCCCTCACAGTCACCCGTGGCTCTCACTCCTCCCTATCCCTTAGCATCCCTCTTAGTCTCTGAGCGAGCCGAACCCACTCCAAATCAAGTAACTGGGTTTACGCTAGATCAGCCTCCCCTCTTCATTTATGTGACCTGTCTTGAGCTAAGATTTTTTTTCCCCCCCCTTGGGGTGAAGGAAAAGAGGGAGAGGCTCAGACGGAAGAAATAGAAGGATATTTTCAGAGAACCCTCAAGAGACAAGTTTTGGGAAATGTGCAACCTTCCCACCAAGGAACCTCTGCTTTTCCACTCACCATTCACGACCACCCCACCCAGCTTTCCAGATGCCAAACATGGTGCAGGCATGATCCTGGAGCACTGCGTGTCAAGTAGCCAAGCCAACTGCCTCTGTGTTCAGTTTTCTGCCTCCGCAGAACCCAAAGGCAGTCACCACTCTTGCCAGCCTGCCCAACTGTCTGGACGTTAGGCCACCTGAGCTGTCTGAGAGCGCCCCACAGATGGGAAGGCAGAAGAACAGGGTCCTTCCTCTCAGGGGAGGTAACTATCCTGGGGAGTCGGTGGTGCTCTCTATCTTACCCCTGGCTCCCTAGGCATGTCCTGGGGGCTCCACCAGTCCCATCTTCAGCTCTGGCTCTGTGCTGGCACAAGTCAATCCCAAGCAGCCTCTGGGCGTTGCTGGTGCTCTGGCAACCATGCTAATAACCACGCAGAGTATTTCCTTTTGCCTCCTGACCAAACCCAGGGATGGACTGCACTAGGGTTGTGCACTTGACAGCTGATTTCCAACCTACTCTCCCTCTAATGAGAACTACATCCCACCTGACAGAGGGCAACATCTCTGTCTCTCAAAGTCTCCTATGGCACTGCTTCCTCCTTTTCCAACACCACTGCTCTACGTCCATCAGCTGATCCATCCCACTTCGTGTCAGGTCCCCAGCTGGAAAGTCATCTGCTCACCGTAAAACACGTGATCGCCTCTTAGCAAATGCCCTTTCCCTGGAGATGAATGAGAGGAAGCACTGGTTCAGGAACGAAAATGAAAAGGCGCTCGGGGGTGCGGGGGGTGGGGGGGGAGAAATTTTGGAGATATATCCCAGTGAGGAGCAGAGCCTGGACAGACAAAACACTAGTGCTTTTTCAGACACCACTCAGGTCCTCAAGCACTGGTTTCCTGATGCCATACATGAAACAGAAGGCTGATTTTGGAAACTGCATGCTCAGGAATCAAGCCAAATAGTTCGTATTCAGGGTTATGATGCTGGAGAATCCAAAGGCAGTGAGACCCCAGGCAGCCTGCCAAACCGTTTAGTCTTAGCGCTCCACCAGCAAGCACTATGGAAATGACCCTTAGTTGTAAAGGAAGAACCCGCGTAACCCACTCTCAGGAGAGGAACTTTGGACCCCCGAGAGCCAGAAGCAACCTGTAACTCACCTTTCCTTGCTGGGCCACATCCTCGGGGTTCCACCAGCACCATTCCCAACCCCAGCTCTAAGCCTGGGAGTGCCAAACTGCAGGTGGGCAGTGTCAGGGCTCCTTGTCCTCTAGCGACCGTTACCTCTACTGACAATTCAAGATCCCATCCTCTTGCCTCCCGATGGCAAACGGTTCTGTCTGCACTGCTCGTGACCATCTGTGAGCCTAATCTGGGTCCTCCTTTCTTTCTCAGAAAAGCTCAAGGGCCTTACAGAGGGTGGTGTTTCTCTCTCAAGTCTCCCATATCCTTCCCTGCTCCCTATCAGGCAGCCCTTGAAGTCAATCAGCCAAATGCACTATGAGTCAGATAATTGGCTGTAAATTATCTCCCCTCTGTCCTCCTTTTAGCCCCCCTTGATCTTACGCGATCTGGCTTTAGACAAGATTTCCCCTCAGGGGTGCACAAAAGGAGGGAGAGGCTCCGATCAAAGAAAAATGTGGCATATTCAGAGAACACTCGAGAGAGACAGGTTTCTGGGATGGGCAGAGCCTGCCCTCCAAACGACCCCTCTTTTATACCCTCCCACTGATGACCACTGGCCCTGCCCTCCAGAATGCCAAACATCGTGGAAGCCTGATTCTGGAGACAAAATGCCCAGTCCTCAAAACAACTGCGTGTGCTTCAAGAGTTCTGCCTCCGGAGGATCAAAAAGGCAGTCTGAACCTCACATATCTGTCCTTTAAGGTGGGCTTTGGGCTAGCTGTGCCACTTGAAAGTGACCCGATGTGGGAAGGTGGAACAAGTTGTCCTTTCACAGGGTAAGCCAACTTGGCCTGGAGAGTCAGGTGTGACCTGTAAGCAACCCCTCCTGGCAGGACATCTCCTGGGGTAACCACATCTCGAGCCTAGCCGTGCCAACACCAAGCAGCTGTGTGCTTGGGTGGCACGTCAGCGCCCTCTGGCGACCATTCTCTCCAATGACAGCTCAGAGCACCTCCTCCTGCCTCCTGAACAGACCCCTGGATGGACTGACTGCCCTGGGCAGTTGACTTAATCCCTCCTCTCATTCTAAAGCAACCATTTTCCTCTCATAGTCAGCAAAGGTGCTCAACTCCTCCCAATCCTTCCCCTCTAGGTCATTGAGCTGAACCCACTCCAAGTCATGTGATCAGATTTCAACGAGTCAGCCTCCCCATCTTCATTTCTGTCACTCGGGTCGAGGTAAGATTTTCACCATCAGGGGTGAATGAGGGAGGGAGGGAAGAAGCTCAGATGGAAGGAAAAGAAGGAAACTTACAGAAAACCTTCACGAGATGAGTCTATGGGATGGATGAACCTTCTGAGCAGGGAAATGCTGCTTTTGCACCCTCCATTCACGGCCACCCACCCAGCTGCTCAGAGGCCACACACTGTGCAAGCCTGTTCTGGGAGCGCCGAAAGCCCAGCATTCCATCCCACACCCTTTTGTCTCAGATGCAGCCTCTGCAGAATCCAAAGGCAGTCAGAACTCTTCACGGACTGTCCAGTCACCTGGACCTCAGGCTACCTGAGCTGTCAGAAAGTGACCCGCAGATGGGAAGAGCAGGACAAGGTCCTCCCTATCAGGTGAGCTAATTTAGACCCAAGAGTCAAAGGAGACCTGTAACCCGCGCCCTCTTCACAGGGCATGACCGTGGCTGATCCACCACCCCCAAGTCAAACTCCACCTCTGGGCTGGGATAGGCCGATGCCGAACATCCGCTGGGCTCTGTTGCCCTCTGGTGGCCAATCTCTTGCATGACAATCAAAGCCCTTCCTCCTGCCTCTGAAACAAGTCCAGGGGGCTGCCCTGGCCTTGTACACCTCAGAGCCAATGTAAATCATCCTTTCCCTCTAGGAACAATGGTTTCAGCTCTCCTAGGCAAACACCGTGCATTCCTGGCTCTGGAAAACTGCATGCCAAGTTTTCTGACCAACTACTTGTGGGTTGAGAGTTCTCCTTTGGGAGAACCCCAAAGTCAGCCAGACGCCTGACTGCCAGTCCCAGGGTGTGGGCTTTGGTCTGCCTGAGCTGACTGCAAGTGACCCAGATGCGTTGAAGGTGGAACCATTTCCCTTTTACCTGGTGAGCGAATTTTGACTGGAGAGTCAAGGGCGGCCTGTAACCTTCCCCTCCTCACCAGACACCTCCCCATCTCTGAGCCTGGAAGGGCCAACAGCAAGCAGTGGCTGGGCTTGCCCGGTGCTTCAGGGCCCTCTGGTGGCCATTTCCTCTAATAACAACCCGGAGCCCTCCCACTCCTGCCTCCCAAACCAACCCATGGGCTGCACTGGGCTCGGGCACCTCAGAGCTGACGTAATTCCTTCCTTTCCTTCTAGGAACAACCAAGTGCCTTCCAGGATGGGGGTGTTTCCCCCTCACAGTCACCCGTGGCTCTCACTCCTCCCTATCCCTTAGCATCCCTCTTAGTCTCTGAGCGAGCTGAACCCACTCCAAATCAAGTAACTGGGTTTACGCTAGATCAGCCTCCCCTCTTCATTTATGTGACCTGTCTTGAACTAAGATTTTTTTTTTCCCCCTTGGGGTGAAGGAAAAGAGGGAGAGGCTCGGACGGAAGAAATAGAAGGATATTTTCAGGGAACCCTCAAGAGACAAGTTTTGGGAAATGTGCAACCTTCCCACCAAGGAACCTCTGCTTTTCCACTCACCATTCACGACCACCCACCCAGCTTTCCAGATGCCAAACATGGTGCAGGCATGATCCTGGAGCACTGCGTGTCGAGTAGCCAAGCCAACTGCCTCTGGGTTCAGGTTTCTGCCTCCGCAGAACCCAAAGGCAGTCACCACTCTTGCCAGCCTGCCCAACTGTCTGGACGTTAGGCCACCTGAGCTGTCTGAGAGCGCCCCACAGATGGGAAGGCAGAAGAACAGGGTCCTTCCTCTCAGGGGAGGTAACTATCCTGGGGAGTCGGTGGTGCTCTCTATCTTACCCCTGGCTCCCTAGGCATGTCCTGGGGGCTCCACCAGTCCCATCTTCAGCTCTGGCTCTGTGCTGGCACAAGTCAATCCCAAGCAGCCTCCGGGCGTTGCTGGTGCTCTGGCAACCATGCTAATAACCACGCAGAGTATTTCCTTTTGCCTCCTGACCAAACCCAGGGATGGACTGCACTAGGGTTGTGCACTTGACAGCTGATTTCCAACCTACTCTCCCTCTAATGAGAACTACATCCCACCTGACAGAGGGCAACATCTCTGTCTCTCAAAGTCTCCTATGGCACTGCTTCCTCCTTTTCCAACACCACTGCTCTACGTCCATCAGCTGATCCATCCCACTTCGTGTCAGGCCACCAGCTGGAAAGTCATCTGCTCACCGTAAACACGTGATCGCCTCTTAGCAAATGCCCTTTCCCTGGAGATGATGAGAGGAAGCATGGTTCAGGGACGAAATGAAAAGGCGCTCGGGGGTGGGGGGGTGGGGGGGAGAAATTTTGGAGCTATATCCCAGTGAGGAGCAGAGCCTGGACAGACAAAACACTAGTGCTTTTTCAGACACCACTCAGGTCCTCAAGCACTGGTTTCCTGATGCCATACATGAAACAGAAGGCTGATTTTGGAAACTGCATGCTCAGGAATCAAGCCAAATAGTTTGTATTCAGGGTTATGATGCTGGAGAATCCAAAGGCAGTGAGACCCCAGGCAGCCTGCCAAACCGTTTAGTCTTAGCGCTCCACCAGCAAGCACTATGGAAATGACCCTTAGTTGTAAAGGAAGAACCGCGTACCCACTCTCAGGAGAGGAACTTTGGACGAGAGCCGAGAGCAGAAGCAACCTGTAACTCACCTTTCCTTGCTGGGCACATCCTCGGGGTGCCACCAGCACCATTTCCAACCCCAGCTCTAAGCCTGGGAGTGCCAAACTGCAGGTGGGCAGTGTCAGGGCTCCTTGTCCTCTAGCGACCGTTACCTCTACTGACAATTCAGATCCCATCCTCTGCCTCCCGATGGCAAACCGTTCTGTCTGCACTGCTCGTGACCATCTGTGAGCCTCATCTGGTCCTCCTTTCTTTCTCAGAAAACTCAAGGGCCTTACAGAGGGTGGTGTTTCTCTCTCAAAGTCTCCCATATCCTTCCCTGCTCCCTATCAGCAGCCCTTGAAGTCAATCAGCCAAAGGCACTATGAGTCAGATAATTGGCTGTAAATTATCTCCCCTCTGTCCTCCTTTTAGCCCCCCTTTATCTTACGCGATCTGGCTTTAGACAAGATTTCCCCTCAGGGGTGCACAAAAGGAGGGAGAGGCTCCGATCAAAGAAAAATGTGGAATATTCAGAGAACACTCGAGAGAGACAGGTTTCTGGGATGGGCAGAGCCTGCCCTCCAAAGGACCCCTCTTTTATACCCTCCACTGATGACCACTGGCCCTGCCCTCCAGATGCCAAACATCGTGGAAGCCTGATTCTGGAAGACAAAATGCCCAGTCCTCAAACAAACTGCGTGTGCTTCAGAGTTCTGCCTCTGGAGGATCAAAAGGCAGTCTGAACCTCACATATCTGTCCTTTAAGGTGGGCTTTGGGCTAGCTGTGCCACTTGAAAGTGACCCAGATGTGGGAAGGTGGAACAAGTTTCCTTTCACCAGGTAAGCCAACTTGGCCTGGAGAGTCAGGTGTGACCTGTAAGCAACCCCTCCTGGCAGGACATCTCCTGGGGTAACCACATCTCGGAGCCTAGCCGTGCCAACACCAAGCAGCTGCTGTGCTTGGCTGGCACTTCAGCGCCCTCTGGCGACCATTCTCTCCAATGACAGCTCAGAGCACCTCCTCCTGCCTCCTGAACAGACCCCTGGATGGACTGACTGCCCTGGGCAGTTGACTTAATCCCTCCTCTCATTCTAAAGCAACCATTTTCCTCTCATAGTCAGCAAAGGTGCTCAACTCCTCCCAATCCTTCCCCTCTAGGTCATTGAGCTGAACCCACTCCAAGTCATGTGATCAGATTTCAATGAGTCAGCCTCCCCATCTTCACTTCTGTCACTCGGGTCGAGGTAAGATTTTCACCATCAGGGGTGAATGAGAGGGAAGGAGGGAGGGAAGAAGCTCAGATGGAAGGAAAAGAAGGAAACTTACAGAAAACCTTCACGAGATGAGTCTATGGGATGGATGAACCTTCTGACAGGGAAATGCTGCTTTTGCACCCTCCATTCACGGCCACCCACCCAGCTGCTCAGAGGCCACACACTGTGCAAGCCTGTTCTGGGAGCGCCGAAAGCCCAGCATTCCATCCCACACCCTTTTGTCTCAGATGCAGCCTCTGCAGAATCCAAAGGCAGTCAGAACTCTTCACGGACTGTCCAGTCACCTGGACCTCAGGCTACCTGAGCTGTCAGAAAGTGACCCGCAGGGAAGAGCAGGACAAGGTCCTCCCTATCAGGTGAGCTAATTTAGACCCAAGAGTCAAAGGAGACCTGTAACCCGGCCCTCTTCACAGGGCATGACCGTGGCCGATCCACCACCCCAAGTCAAACTCCACCTCTGGGCTGGGATAGGCCGATGCCGAACATCCGCTGGGCTCTGTTGCCCTCTGGTGGCCAATCTCTTGCATGACAACTCAAAGCCCTTCCTCCTGCTCTGAAACAAGTCCAGGGGGCTGCCCTGGCCTTGTACACCTCAGAGCCAATGTAAATCATCCTTTCCCTCTAGGAACAATGGTTTTCAGCTCTCCTAGGCAAAACACCGTGCATTCCTGGCTCTGGAAAACTGCATGCCAAATTTTCTGACCAACTACTTGTGGGTTGAGAGTTCTCCTTTGGGAGAACCCCAAAGTCAGCCAGACGCCTGACTGCCAGTCCCAGGGTGTGGGCTTTGGTCTGCCTGAGCTGACTGCAAGTGACCCAGATGCGTTGAAGGTGGAACCATTTCCCTTTTACCTGGTGAGCGAATTTTGACTGGAGAGTCAAGGGCGGCCTGTAACCTTCCCCTCCTCACCAGACACCCCTCCCCATCTCTGAGCCTGGAAGGGCCAACAGCAAGCAGTTGCTGGGCTTGCCCGGTGCTTCAGGGCCCTCTGGTGGCCATTTCCTCTAATGACAACCCAGAGCCCTCCCACTCCTGCCTCCCAAACCAACCCATGGGCTGCACTGGGCTCGGGCACCTCAGAGCTGACGTAATTCCTTCCTTTCCTTCTAGGAACAACCAAGTGCCTTCCAGGATGGGGGTGTTTCCCCCTCACAGTCACCCGTGGCTCTCACTCCTCCCTATCCCTTAGCATCCCTCTTAGTCTCTGAGCGAGCTGAACCCACTCCAAATCAAGTAACTGGGTTTACGCTAGATCAGCCTCCCCTCTTCATTTATGTGACCTGTCTTGAACTAAGATTTTTTTTTTTCCCCCCTTGGGGTGAAGGAAAAGAGGGAGAGGCTCGGACGGAAGAAATAGAAGGATATTTTCAGGGAAACCCTCAAGAGACAGTTTTGGGAAATGTGCAACCTTCCCACCAAGGAACCTCTGCTTTTCCACTCACCATTCACGACCACCCACCCAGCTTTCCAGATGCCAAACATGGTGCAGGCATGATCCTGGAGCACTGCGTGTCGAGTAGCCAAGCCAACTGCCTCTGGGTTCAGGTTTCTGCCTCCGCAGAACCCAAAGGCAGTCACCACTCTTGCCAGCCTGCCCAACTGTCTGGACGTTAGGCCACCTGAGCTGTCTGAGAGCGCCCCACAGATGGGAAGGCAGAAGAACAGGGTCCTTCCTCTCAGGGGAGGTAACTATCCTGGGGAGTCGGTGGTGCTCTCTATCTTACCCTGGCTCCCTAGGCATGTCCTGGGGGCCACCAGTCCCATCTTCAGCTCTGGCTCTGTGCTGGCACAAGTCAATCCCAAGCAGCCGCTGGGCGTTGCTGGTGCTCTGGCAACCATGCTAATAACCACGCAGAGTATCTCCTTTTGCCTCCTGACCAAACCCAGGGATGGACTGCACTAGGGTTGTGCACTTGACAGCTGATTTCCAACCTACTCTCCCTCTAATGAGAACTACATCCCACCTGACAGAGGGCAACATCTCTGTCTCTCAAAGTCTCCTATGGCACTGCTTCCTCCTTTTCCAACACCACTGCTCTACGTCCATCAGCTGATCCATCCCACTTCGTGTCAGGCCACCAGCTGGAAAGTCATCTGCTCACCGTAAAACACGTGATCGCCTCTTAGCAAATGCCCTTTCCCTGGAGATGAATGAGAGGAAGCACTGGTTCAGGGACGAAAATGAAAAGGCGCTCGGGGGTGGGGGGGGGTGGGGGGGAGAAATTTTGGAGCTATATCCCAGTGAGGAGCAGAGCCTGGACAGACAAAACACTAGTGCTTTTTCAGACACCACTCAGGTCCTCAAGCACTGGTTTCCTGATGCCATACATGAAACAGAAGGCTGATTTTGGAAAGTGCATGCTCAGGAATCAAGCCAAATAGTTTGTATTCAGGGTTATGATGCTGGAGAATCCAAAGGCAGTGAGACCCCAGGCAGCCTGCCAAACCGTTTAGTCTTAGCGCTCCACCAGCAAGCACTATGGAAATGACCCTTAGTTGTAAAGGAAGAACCGCGTACCCATCTCAGGAGAGGAACTTTGGACCCGAGAGCCAGAAGCAACCTGTAACTCACCTTTCCTTGCTGGGCACATCCTCGGGGTCCCACCAGCACCATTTCCAACCCCAGCTCTAAGCCTGGGAGTGCCAAACTGCAGGTGGGCAGTGTCAGGGCTCCTTGTCCTCTAGCGACCGTTACCTCACTGACAATCAGATCCCATCCTCTGCCTCCCGATGGCAAACCGTTCTGTCTGCACTGCTCGTGACCATCTGTGAGCCTCATGGTCCTCCTTTCTTTCTCAGAAACTCAAGGGCCTTACAGAGGGTGGTGTTTCTCTCTCAAGTCTCCCATATCCTTCCCTGCTCCCTATCAGCAGCCCTTGAAGTCAATCAGCCAAAGGCACTATGAGTCAGATAATTGGCTGTAAATTATCTCCCCTCTGTCCTCCTTTTAGCCCCCCTTTATCTTACGCGATCTGGCTTTAGACAAGATTTCCCCTCAGGGGTGCACAAAAGGAGGGAGAGGCTCCGATCAAAGAAAAATGTGGCATATTCAGAGAACACTCGAGAGAGACAGGTTTCTGGGATGGGCAGAGCCTGCCCTCCAAAGGACCCCTCTTTTATACCCTCCACTGATGACCACTGGCCCTGCCCTCCAGATGCCAAACATCGTGGAAGCCTGATTCTGGAAGACAAAATGCCCAGTCCTCAAACAAACTGCGTGTGCTTCAGAGTTCTGCCTCTGGAGGATCAAAAGGCAGTCTGAACCTCACATATCTGTCCTTTAAGGTGGGCTTTGGGCTAGCTGTGCCACTTGAAAGTGACCCAGATGTGGGAAGGTGGAACAAGTTTCCTTTCACCAGGTAAGCCAACTTGGCCTGGAGAGTCAGGTGTGACCTGTAAGCAACCCCTCCTGGCAGGACATCTCCTGGGGTAACCACATCTCGGAGCCTAGCCGTGCCAACACCAAGCAGCTGCTGTGCTTGGCTGGCACTTCAGCGCCCTCTGGCGACCATTCTCTCCAATGACAGCTCAGAGCACCTCCTCCTGCCTCCTGAACAGACCCCTGGATGGACTGACTGCCCTGGGCAGTTGACTTAATCCCTCCTCTCATTCTAAAGCAACCATTTTCCTCTCATAGTCAGCAAAGGTGCTCAACTCCTCCCAATCCTTCCCTCTAGGTCATTGAGCTGAACCCACTCCAAGTCATGTGATCAGATTTCAATGAGTCAGCCTCCCCATCTTCATTCTGTCACTCGGGTCGAGGTAAGATTTTCACCATCAGGGGTGAATGAGAGAGGAGGGAGGGAAGAAGCTCAGATGGAAGAAGAAGGAAACTTACAGAAAACCTTCACGAGATGAGTCTATGGGATGGATGAACCTTCTGAACAGGGAAATGCTGCTTTTGCACCCTCCATTCACGGCCACCCACCCAGCTGCTCAGAGGCCACACACTGTGCAAGCCTGTTCTGGGAGCGCCGAAAGCCCAGCATTCCATCCCACACCCTTTGTCTCAGATGCAGCCTCTGCAGAATCCAAAGGCAGTCAGAACTCTTCACGGACTGTCCAGTCACCTGGACCTCAGGCTACCTGAGCTGTCAGAAAGTGACCCGCAGATGGGAAGAGCAGGACAAGGTCCTCCCTATCAGGTGAGCTAATTTAGACCCAAGAGTCAAAGGAGACCTGTAACCCGGCCCTCTTCACAGGGCATGACCGTGGCTGATCCACCACCCCCAAGTCAAACTCCACCTCTGGGCTGGGATAGGCCGATGCCGAACATCCGCTGGGCTCTGTTGCCCTCTGGTGGCCAATCTCTTGCATGACAACTCAAAGCCCTTCCTCCTGCCTCTGAAACAAGTCCAGGGGGCTGCCCTGGCCTTGTACACCTCAGAGCCAATGTAAATCATCCTTTCCCTCTAGGAACAATGGTTTCAGCTCTCCTAGGCAAACACCGTGCATTCCTGGCTCTGGAAAACTGCATGCCAAATTTTCTGACCAACTACTTGTGGGTTGAGAGTTCTCCTTTGGGAGAACCCCAAAGTCAGCCAGACGCCTGACTGCCAGTCCCAGGGTGTGGGCTTGGTCTGCCTGAGCTGACTGCAAGTGACCCAGATGCGTTGAAGGTGGAACCATTTCCCTTTTACCTGGTGAGCGAATTTTGACTGGAGAGTCAAGGGCGGCCTGTAACCTTCCCCTCCTCACCAGACACCCCTCCCCATCTCTGAGCCTGGAAGGGCCAACAGCAAGCAGTTGCTGGGCTTGCCCGGTGCTTCAGGGCCCTCTGGTGGCCATTTCCTCTAATGACAACCCAGAGCCCTCCCACTCCTGCCTCCCAAACCAACCCATGGGCTGCACTGGGCTCGGGCACCTCAGAGCTGACGTAATTCCTTCCTTTCCTTCTAGGAACAACCAAGTGCCTTCCAGGATGGGGGTGTTTCCCCCTCACAGTCACCCGTGGCTCTCACTCCTCCCTATCCCTTAGCATCCCTCTTAGTCTCTGAGCGAGCTGAACCCACTCCAAATCAAGTAACTGGGTTTACGCTAGATCAGCCTCCCCTCTTCATTTATGTGACCTGTCTTGAACTAAGATTTTTTTTTTTCCCCCCTTGGGGTGAAGGAAAAGAGGGAGAGGCTCGGACGGAAGAAATAGAAGGATATTTTCAGGGAACCCTCAAGAGACAAGTTTTGGGAAATGTGCAACCTTCCCACCAAGGAACCTCTGCTTTTCCACTCACCATTCACGACCACCCACCCAGCTTTCCAGGTGCCAAACATGGTGCAGGCATGATCCTGGAGCACTGCGTGTCGAGTAGCCAAGCCAACTGCCTCTGGGTTCAGGTTTCTGCCTCCGCAGAACCCAAAGGCAGTCACCACTCTTGCCAGCCTGCCCAACTGTCTGGACGTTAGGCCACCTGAGCTGTCTGAGAGCGCCCCACAGATGGGAAGGCAGAAGAACAGGGTCCTTCCTCTCAGGGGAGGTAACTATCCTGGGGAGTCGGTGGTGCTCTCTATCTTACCCCTGGCTCCCTAGGCATGTCCTGGGGGCTCCACCAGTCCCATCTTCAGCTCTGGCTCTGTGCTGGCACAAGTCAATCCCAAGCAGCCGCTGGGCGTTGCTGGTGCTCTGGCAACCATGCTAATAACCACGCAGAGTATCTCCTTTTGCCTCCTGACCAAACCCAGGGATGGACTGCACTAGGGTTGTGCACTTGACAGCTGATTTCCAACCTACTCTCCCTCTAATGAGAACTACATCCCACCTGACAGAGGGCAACATCTCTGTCTCTCAAAGTCTCCTATGGCACTGCTTCCTCCTTTTCCAACACCACTGCTCTACGTCCATCAGCTGATCCATCCCACTTCGTGTCAGGCCACCAGCTGGAAAGTCATCTGCTCACCGTAAAACACGTGATCGCCTCTTAGCAAATGCCCTTTCCCTGGAGATGAATGAGAGGAAGCACTGGTTCAGGGACGAAAATGAAAAGGCGCTCGGGGGTGCGGGGGGAGAAATTTTGGAGCTATATCCCAGTGAGGAGCAGAGCCTGGACAGACAAAACACTAGTGCTTTTTCAGACACCACTCAGGTCCTCAAGCACTGGTTTCCTGATGCCATACATGAAACAGAAGGCTGATTTTGGAAAGTGCATGCTCAGGAATCAAGCCAAATAGTTTGTATTCAGGGTTATGATGCTGGAGAATCCAAAGGCAGTGAGACCCCAGGCAGCCTGCCAAACCGTTTAGTCTTAGCGCTCCACCAGCAAGCCTCTTGAACAAACACATCGACTTCCCTGGTATTGCTGATTCAGTTGCTCCTCTAAGAACAACCAAATTCTTTCCAGAGAGAGTATTTTCCCCCTCCAATTCAGCTTTGGCACTTACTTCCCCCAATCCTTCACCATTCCTCTTAGTCCATGAGGCACCTCCACTCTGAATCAGGCAATCTTTTTAAAATTAATCATACCCTCCTCATTTACGTGACTTTCTTGAGCCAGATTTTTCCTCTGGTGTGATCCAGAGGATGGAGAGGCTCGTATGGAAGAAAAGAAGAAATTTTTCAGAGACCCCTCAAGAGACAAGTCTGTAGGATCATCGTAGCCCGCCCACCAATGAAACTCTGCTTTTACACTCTTCATTCATGACCACAAGCCCAGCTTTCCAGGCCCCACGCAGTGTGCAAGTCTGGTCCTGGAGCACTGCTTGCCCAATATTCAAGCCAACTCCTCTTGGGTTGATTTCCCTCCTCTTCTCACTCTAAGAACCACCACTGGCCTCATGTGTGTCCGTGAGCCATCTCTCTCTCTCAACATCTCCCAGCACAGTCCTTTCTCGCTGTCCAACACTACTAGGCTGGTTGGAGCTTGCCCTACCTCCAGGACAGCCCCAAACTCACCCTCCCCAAAGTCACTGGAGTGACACCTATCTGGTATCGAGGCACATATTCAGGTCAAGACTGGCAAGCTGTTTTTACAGTAATTCTCTAGGCACAAGGAAATTTTAGATATTTGTGGATTTTGACTGACACCTTCTCAGACTGCATGGAGTCATTTCCCACCTGAACTGAGACTGCCTTGGAGGTTTCTTTCTTTTTTTCTTTTTTTTTGTATTTTTGCTATTTCTTGGGCCGCTCCCGCGGCATATGTAGATTCCCAGGCTATGGGTCGAATCGGAGCTGTAGCCACCAGCCTCCACCGCAGCCACAGCAACACGGTATCCGAGCCGCGTCTGCAACCTACACCACAGAACACGGCAACACCAGATCCTTAAGCCACTGAGCAAGGGCAGGGACAAAATCCGCAACCTCATGGTTCCTAGTCGGATTCGTTAACCACTGCGCCACGATGGGAACTCCTGCCTTGGAGGTTTCTAAGAACTTTCTCAAGAAAAGCATTCCCCGTTTGGTCCCCTAAGTCCATCAAGAGGGACAGTGGGCCTGCCTTTGTTCCCCAAATTAGTAAGGGAGTCTCTGGGAATTAAATGGGGTTTACCCTCCACTTGGAAACCACAATCCTCAGGAAAGTAGAACAAATCAAATCCTCAAAAGAATCTCCTAGATTTCCCATTGTGCCTCAGAAGGAGAAGGTAGTTCTGGATTGTTTTATGGTGTAAAGCTGTGATTATTTTCCCCTCTCTGTATGGCATATTTCTATTAGTCCATATCCCCCAGGGTCGTCTCAGAGCCAGTTCCTTCAGGAATGTGCCTCCCATACATGGTCTCATATCGACTCAACATGATTTTTCCCTTTAGGGACTATTCGCATTTGCACAAGTACTATGGGGAAAACGGAGATCAAGCGTTGGTGAGTGTCTTGACATAATTTGAATGTTTCCCTTTATTATTTATTTTACTGCAGTGTGTGTATATACATATATATATGTATATATATAAATACATACAGAGAGAGAGAGAGAGAGATGGATTCATTTTTTTCCCCATATAGGTTATTACAGAATATTGAGTATATTTCCCTGTGCTCTACAACAGATTCTTGCTCATTTTCTATTCTGTACATAGTAGTGTGTATATGCTAATACTATTGTCCCAATCTATTCCCCCTCCCCATGGTTTCCCCCTGGGTAACCATAAGTTTGATTTCAAGAGCTGTGTTTGTTTATATTTTATATAGAAGTTTTGTATAATTTTACTAGATTCCACATAGAAGTGATCACATAAGGTATTTGTCTGATTTACTTGGTATGTTAAACTCTAGGTCCACCCATGTTGCTGCAAATGGCATTATTTCTTTTTACAGCCAAGTAATATTCCATTATATATACCACATCTTTAGCCATTCCTCTGTCAAAGGACATTTAAGTGGCTACTATGTCTTGGATAGTGTCAGTAGTTCCACAATGAATATTGGGGTGCATATAATTTTTCCAATTATGGTTTTCTCCAGATATATGTCCAGAAGTTTCTTTTTTGTTTTTTTTTTTTTGTTTTTCTTTTTAGGGCTGCATTGAGGCATATGGAAGTCCCCAGGGTAGGAGTTAAATAGGAGCTGCAGCTGTTTTCCTATACGACAGCCACAGCAATGCCAGACCCCAGCTGCATCTGCAACCTGTGCTGCATCTTGCAGCAATTCTGGATCCTTGCTTAAATGATGCCCAGCTTGTGCACAATGCACACTAGGCTGGTAAGTTCTAGGAGCCTAGGTATAACCATTCATAATATCACCCAGCACTGAGATAAAGGGGCAAAAATATTCCCTCCAGCAGGAGTAGGGATTGCTCTTTGGTGGCCCCATGGGGAGGTTCTGCATACCATGAAATCACTGTACAAATCCTTACACGAGCCCCTGAGGACTTGCCTAAAAGCATGAGGGATGCTTTATTCCCTCATGCTTTATTCCATACTTCTCTGGACTCAGTAGAAAATATTGTACTTGACAGTAGGCTAGCCCTTGACTACTTCCTGGCTGAGCAAGGGAAATTCTGCATAGTTATTAATAAAACCCACCACATGCATGGGAATAACTCTGGTCAGATTGAGGTAACCATAAGAGATGTATAAGCAAGATCAAAGGGCACAAAGATATACCCCCAAAGGTCCCAATCCAAGCTCTGTCCAGAATATGGTCAGAGAGAGCCTTTCTAGTTTAAGCTGGTTTCTTCCATTTCTTGGCACACTGACTGCAATCAAACTTGTGCTCATTTTCAGGCCTTGCTTCCATAACTGCCTTGTCAACTTCGTTATCAAAGAACTTGAATCCCTCAAACTTCAGATGATACTAACACAAGGGTACAAGAACTGAGACTGCAGCCTTGTGAAGCTCAGACTTATGTTAGGCAGAGCAGGGACAGTTCTGTGCCTCCAATCCAGGGGAAACCTATGCCCATATTCAGCAGGAAGCAGCCCCAGAAGACAGACCTTCCCCTCAAGAATGGGGAGTAGTGATGAGGAAAGGGGGTGTTGTTGCCAGAGCCAACAGCAGATCCTTGCCAAAGCCTGCAAAACCCTCCTTGAACTGGAGTTATCATGTATCAAGAAGTGAAATGTCTGGAGACAAGAGGAGGAAGCTATAGGAAGAGACAAACCAGATGGAACCAGGTGGAATCAGGATGATGATGACTCTGACCTCCCCCAGACTCCGAGTCTCATTCAACACAGATTTTGCCACATTAGCTACTAGATGACACACCTACTGGTGGTCGTGTCAGGAAGATGCTGACCAAAAAAGGATAAAAGGGGGGTGGCACCCATTTCCAGGAAAGTCCTGGCACTTCCCTGCAGAGTAATGGGCAGGCCTCCCTGTCATTAGCCTCACTCCTCTTCCCTTTATCTTTACTCCTTAAAATCAAAGACCTCTCACAACTTGGCTGGGAACTTCAGCTGTGAACTAAGGTCCTACTTATCCATTCTTTGCCCACTGAATAAAACCTGGGCATCCACCTCCACTTTGGTTTCATTTTTTTGGCTGCATAAACCCAAACTAGCATCTAGTCTATGCTTTTTTCTTTTTCTTTTTAGGGCACTGGTGAGGCATGTGGAAACTCCCAGGCTAGGGATTGAATTGGGGTTATAGTTCCTGCCTGCACCACAGCCATGGCAATGTGGGATCTGAGCCATGACCTACACCACAGCTCATGGCAACTCTGGATCCTTGAACCACTGGGCAAGGCCAGGGATCAAATCCACTTCTTCATGGGTATGATTTGGGTTTGTTACCACTGAGCCACAGTGGGAACTCCCCTATTCTATAGTTTACTTTCATTCTTGTCCTTACACTAATGACAAGGATGATTGAAAATGACCACCTTAAAAAAAGAGACTTTGCAATGTATTTATGACCCTTGTTTGTAAATCAGAAAAATAGAACAATGCATCTCCCTAAGACTCAAGGAAGAAGCTCTAGCTCCACCTTCAGCTCCCAAATTTGGAATTCAACTTAAACTCTTCCCTGAACCATTTGCATATGGGACATTTACACTATCTTTACGTGCTGTGTAAATACTAAAAATTTTATCATAAAACTGACAGTACTATGTACATTGTGCATCACATGTCCTTCCACATATGTAAGCACAATACATATGCTTTATTACACATAATACATGATGAGGTAATTATGTTTCAATTATCTCCCTCATGTGTATAAGCATGTACTTCAGCCTGTTATTACAGGACACATTAAACAGTTCAGTCCAGGAATTCCCTCATGGCTTAGTGGTTAAGAACTTGGTATTAGACTGCTGTGGCCCAGGTTACTGCTGTGGCTTGGGTTTGATCCCAGACCTGGGAAATTCTACATGCTGCAGGTGCCACAAAGCAAAAGACAGTTCAATGCTTATTAGATTCCAGTCACTAGAGAACATTC
Source organism: Phacochoerus africanus (assembly GCF_016906955.1). Lineage (NCBI taxonomy): Eukaryota > Metazoa > Chordata > Mammalia > Artiodactyla > Suidae > Phacochoerus > Phacochoerus africanus. The sequence goes on from NW_025927376.1 coordinate 78,150, forward strand.
ATGGGGTAACTGAAGTGATTTATAGTGTATAGGACTATATTTATTAATTCTACATATCACATTATGTCCAAACATTTTCCAGTCAACATGCTTATCATAACCAACAACCAGAACATAGTCAGAAAGCCTTAATAAATCATCAACCTGCCCAAAAATGTGCCTCTGTCCTAGTTCAGGGCCCAAGAATCATGGGGATTTCTATAAATGAGTTATCTATCCATCCATCCATCCATCTGTCCACACTTGTGGCATGCTGAAGTTCCAGGGCCAGGGGTCATTCCCAAGCCACAGCAGTGGCAATACCAGTCTTTAACCACTAGGCCACCAGGAAACTCCAAAGGAATTACGTCTTGCATTTGGTACTTATTTTGGGGCCATTTTCCCCTTAACTTCCCACTTTTTCTCCTTAAGTAAGGCATCCCAGTGGACTATCATATCAATTTGTGTTCACACATAATCTGGCTCTATGCATTTGGTATTTTTAATTCTGGAGGGGGCTGAGACTCAGTTGTGGCCATCAGATGCCTTATCACAGTCAAGTAACTTGTAGCTGGGGTTAATCATTTACCAACATGATTAACCATAATGTGTTATTGAGTCAAAGGTCACAGGACATGCCCACCACCCTCCTCAATACAGGACAGTTTTTATAACCTATTAACAAGTACCAAACATAAAAGGGGAAATAAGGAGTTCTTGCTGTAGCTCAGTG
>NW_025927377.1:0-30723 GCF_016906955.1 Phacochoerus africanus
GCTGGCCTAGTGTGAGTTGCTGGGGCTGATTCACTCAAGGCCTTTTCATGACCAATCAGACATGTTGACTAATAGAACACATGTGCATTGGCTTTCAAGCTAAGGAGACTCGCAGCAGCAAAGCCCCAGGGCCCACGGGGCAAGAGGCACCCCAGGCCCTTCTTGGCCCTGTGTATAGAAAAGGGGCCTGGGAGAAAACGCAAGCCATACATGCCCAAGAAATCACACAATGGGGCTGTGGTCCCTTCCCCAAGTTGAGCCGAACTTTGGCAGAGACAGCTGCAGAATTGATGTTCCTGCCATTTCTGTGATTGGCCGTAAGGGACAATTTCTCCCTATGTACCCGAGGGATGATGGATGGGGGCACCGGCCAACTCAGGCGTGTTCACACGGAGAACAGGTGTGCAATGAGTTCAGCTGGAGACCAGCAGCAAACCCCCAGTGCCCACGGAGCAGAGGCACCATCGACCCTCCTTCCCTATGGGTGGCAGAGGGCGAGGTGAGAAACAGGCAAGCGGTGCTGTGGGTCCTTCCCAGCGTAGAGTCTACCTTTCCCAAATGCAGCTCCCGGAAGCTGGCTTTCGGCCGCTTCAAGATTGGCCCTAGGTGCTGGTCTGCCAGGCTGGCCCCTTTTGGTGGCTCCTTAGAGTGCCACCAAGGCATGGTCATTCCAAATGGGAGCTGTTCACTAAGGAGAACACGCTTGCAAGGTTGAAGCTAAGGAGGACCAGCAGCAAACCCTCAGTGCCCACAGCCAGCGGCGGCCCAAACCCTCTTTTGCCCGGACATTGGCAGGGGCCTAGGTGAGAGGCAAGCAGGCGTGCTTGCCGGAGCAAAACACGCCCTGGGGATGTTGTTGGTTCCCCGAGGAGATTTTACCTTTCCCAAAGGTAGCTCCCGAAGCTCGTTTTGTGCCGTTTCTGAGATTGGCCCTAGGTGCTGATCGCCCTTGCTAAGCCAAGGTCGATTGGTGGGGAGATTGGCACCAAGGCCTTGTAAGGCCAATCCGACATGTGCACTAAAGGAACAGGTTTGGAGTGGGTTTCAACCTAAGGGACACCAGCACGCCACTAGTGCACATGAGGTCGAGTCGGCCCTGACCCTCCTTTGCCAAAGGACAGCAGAGGGCTAGGTGAGCAACAGGCAGGTGGTGTTGGCCTGAGCACAATGGCATTGGGGCTGTGGTTCCCGGCCCGCGTCGAGTCTAAGCTTGCCCAATGCGGCTCCCAGAGGCTGGGTTTTTTCCACTGTAGTTTGGCCCTAGGTGCTGATTTCCCTAGAGGGAGTTGGGTGGAGGGCTGGGCGAGGGCCACCAAGGCATGATCATGCCAAATCAGACTTGTTCCCTCAGCAGAACACGTTGGAGGTGGTTTCAAGCTCAGGGGACCCCCAGCACAACCCCAGTGCCCACGGAGCCTGAGGCAGCCCAGGATATCATTGCCCTAGGAGCGCAGGGCTAGGTAAGAAACATGCAGGCGGTGCTTGCCTGAGCTCAACAGGCATAGGGTCTGTGGTTCCTTCACCGAGTCAAGAGTAACTCTCCGGAATGCAGCTCCCCGAAGCTAGTTTGGTTCCATCTCTGAGATTGGCCCTAGGGGGTGATCTGTCTCGCGGGCCAGGTGGCATAGCTGGGGCGAGGTCACGCAAGGCATTTTCAGGACCCATCAGACATGGTCACTAATCAGACCATGGTTGAAGGGGTTTCAGGCTAAGGAGACCAGGAGTCAACCCCCAGGGCCCACGGAGCAAGAGGCCACCCAGACCCTCCTTTGACCTACGGATAGCAGGGGGTCTGGGGACAAAGAGGCAAGAGTTGTTTCCCTGAGCTCAGAGTCACGGGGGCTGCTGTTCCCTGCCCAGGTACAGGCTAATTTTCCTCAATGCAGCTTCCAGAAGCTACTTTTGTGCTTGTTAATGAGATAGGCCCTCGCTGGCTGGTCTCCCTGGCTGGCCTAGTGTGAGTTGCTGGGGCTGATGCACTCAAGGCCTTTTCATGACCGATCAGACATGTTGACTAAATAGAACACGTGTGCATTGGCTTTCAAGCTAAGGAGACTCGCAGCAAAGCCCCAGGGCCCACGGGGCAAGAGGGCACCCAGGCCCTCCTTGGCCCTAGGTATAGAAAAGGGCCTGGGGAGAAACACGCAAGCCATACATGCCAAGAAATCACACAATGGGGCTGTGGTCCCTTCCCCAAATGGAGCCGAACTTTGGCAGAGACAGCTGCAGAATGATGTCCTGCCGTTTCTGTGATTGGCCCTAAGGGACATTCTCCCTAGTACCCGAGGGAGGATGGATGGGAGGAGCACCGGCCAACTCAGACGTGTTCACAAAGGAGAACAGGTGTGCAATGGGTTTCAGCTATGGAGACCAGCAGCAAACCCCCAGTGCCCACGGAGCAAGAGGCAACCATCGACCCTCCTTCGCCCTATGGGTGGCAGAGGGCTAGGTGAGAAACAGGCAAGCGGTTGCTGTGGGTCCTTCCCAGCGTAGAGTCTACCTTTCCCAAATGCAGCTCCAGAAGCTGGCTTTCTGCCGCCTTCAGAGATTGGCCCTAGGTGCTGGTCTCCCAGGCTGGCCCATTTTGGGTGGCTCCTTAGAGTGCCACCAAGGCATGGTCATGCCAAATGGGAGCTGTTCACTAAGGAGAACACGTTTGCAGAGGGTTGAAGCTAAGGAGACCAGCAGCAAACCCTCAGTGCCCACGGAGCCAGCGGGGCCCAAACCCTCTTTTGCCCGGACATTGGCAGGGGCCTAGGTGAGAGGCAAGCAGGCGGTGCTTGCAGGAGCAAACACACCCTGGGGATGTTGTTGGTTCCCCGAGGAGATTTTTACACTTTCCCAAGGTAGCTCCAGAAGCTCGTTTTGTGCCGTTTCTGAGATTGGCCCTAGGTGCTGATCTCCTTTGCTAAGCTAGGGTCGATTGGTGGGGAGATTGGCACCAAGGCCTTGTAAGGCCAAATCCGGCATGTGCACTAAAGAGAAGAGGTTTGGAGTGGGTTTCAACCCAAGGAGACCACCAGCACGCCACTAGTGCACATGGAGGTCGAGTCGGCCCTGACCCTCCTTTGCCCAAAGGACAGCAGAGGGCTAGGTGAGCAACAGGCAGGTGGTGTTGGCCTGAGCACACACGCATTGGGGCTGTGGTTCCCGGCCCGCGTCGAGTCTAAGCTTGCCCAATGCGGCTCCCAGAGGCTGGGTTTGTTCCACTGTAGGTTGGCCCTAGGTGCTGATTTCTCTAGAGGGAGTTGGGTGGAGGGCTGGGCGAGGGCCACCAAGGCATGATCATGCCAAATCAGACTTGTTCCCTCAGCAGAACACGTTGGAGGTGGTTTCAAGCTCAGGGGACCCCCAGCACAACCCCAGTGCCCACGGAGCCTGAGGCAGCCCAGGACATCGTTGCCCTATGGAGAGCCGAGGGCTAGGTAAGAAACATGCAAGCGGTGCTTGCCTGAGCTAACAGGCATAGCGCCTGTGGTTCCTTCACCGAGTCAAGTCTAACTCTCCGGAATGCAGCTCCCCGAAGCTAGTTTGGTTCCATCTCTGAGATTGGCCCTAGGGGGAGATCTGTCTAGCTGGCCCAGGTGGCATAGCTGGGGCGAGGGCACGCAAGGCACTTTCAGGACCCATCAGACATGGTCACTAAACAGACCATGGTTGAAGTGGGTTTCAGGCTAAGGAGACCAGGAGTCAACCCCCAGGGCCCACGGAGCAAGAGGCCGCCCAGACCCTCCTTTGACCTACGGATAGCAGGGGGTCTGGGGACAAAGAGGCAAGAGTTGTTTCCCTGAGCTCAGAGTCACGGGGGCTGCTGTTCCCTGCCCAGGTACAGGCTAAGTTCCTCAATGCAGCTTCCAGAAGCTACTTTTGTGCTGTTAATGAGATAGGCCCTCGCTGCTGATCTCCCTGGGCTGGCCTAGTGTGAATTGCTGGGGCTGATGCACTCAAGGCCTTTTCATGACCGATCAGACATGTTGACTAAAGAGAACACGTGTGCATTGGCTTTCAAGCTAAGGAGACTCGCAGCAAAGCCCCAGGGCCCACGGGGCAAGAGGCACCCCAGGCCCTCCTTGGCCCTGTGTATAGAAAAGGGCCTGGGGAGAAACACGCAAGCCATACATGCCAAGAAATCACACAATGGGGCTGTGGTCCCTTCCCCAAGTCGAGCCGAGCTTTGGCAGAGACAGCTGCAGAATTGATGTTCCTGCCGTTTCTGTGATTGGCCCTAAGGGACATTCTCCCTAGGTACCCGAGGGAGGATGGATGGGAGGAGCACCGGCCAACTCAGACGTGTTCACAAAGGAGAACAGGTGTGCAATGGGTTTCAAGCTATGGAGACCAGCAGCAAACCCCCAGTGCCCACGGAGCAAGAGGCACCATCGACCCTCCTTCGCCCTATGGGTGGCAGAGGGCTAGGTGAGAAACAGGCAAGCGGTGCTGTGGGTCCTTCCAGCGTAGAGTCTACCTTTCCCAAATGCAGCTCCCGGAAGCTGGCTTTCGGCCGCTTCAGAGATTGGCCCTAGGTGCTGGTCTCCCAGGCTGGCCCCTTTTGGGTGGCTCCTTAGAGTGCCACCAAGGCATGGTCATGCCAAATGGGAGCTGTTCACTAAGGAGAACACGTTTGCAGAGGGTTTGAAGCTAAGGAGACCAGCAGCAAACCCTCAGTGCCCACGGAGCCAGCGGCGGCCCAAACCCTCTTTGCCCGGACATTGGCAGGGGCCTAGGTGAGAGGCAAGCAGGCGGTGCTTGCCGGAGCAAACACGCCCTGGGGATGTTGTTGGTTCCCCGAGGAGATTTTACCTTTCCCAAAGGTAGCTCCCAGAAGCTCGTTTTGTGCCGTTTCTGAGATTGGCCCTAGGTGCTGAGCTCCCTTGCTAAGCTAGGGTCGATTGGTGGGGAGATTGGCACCAAGGCCTTGTAAGGCCAAATCCGGCATGTGCACTAAAGAGAAGAGGTTTGGAGTGGGTTTCAACCCAAGGAGACCACCAGCACGCCACTAGTGCACATGGAGGTCGAGTCGGCCCTGACCCTCCTTTGCCCAAAGGACAGCAGAGGGCTAGGTGAGCAACAGGCAGGTGGTGTTGGCCTGAGCACACACGCATTGGGGCTGTGGTTCCCGGCCCGCGTCGAGTCTAAGCTTGCCCAATGCGGCTCCCAGAGGCTGGGTTTGTTCCACTGTAGGTTGGCCCTAGGTGCTGATTTCTCTAGAGGGAGTTGGGTGGAGGGCTGGGCGAGGGCCACCAAGGCATGATCATGCCAAATCAGACTTGTTCCCTCAGCAGAACACGTTGGAGGTGGTTTCAAGCTCAGGGGACCCCCAGCACAACCCCAGTGCCCACGGAGCCTGAGGCAGCCCAGGACATCGTTGCCCTATGGAGAGCAGAGGGCTAGGTAAGAAACATGCAGGCGGTGCTTGCCTGAGCTAACAGGCATGGCGCCTGTGGTTCCTTCACCGAGTCAAGTCTAACTCTCCGGAATGCAGCTCCCCGAAGCTAGTTTGGTTCCATCTCTGAGATTGGCCCTAGGGGGTGATCTGTGTAGCTGGCCCAGGTGGCATAGCTGGGGCGAGGGCACGCAAGGCATTTTCAGGACCCATCAGACATGGGCACTAAACAGACCATGGTTGAAGTGGGTTTCAGGCTAAGGAGCCCAGGAGTCAACCCCCAGGGCCCACGGAGCAAGAGGCCGCCCAGACCCTCCTTTGACCTACGGATAGCAGGGGTCTGGGGACAAAGAGGCAAGAGTTGTTTCCCTGAGCTCAGAGTCACGGGGGCTGCTGTTCCCTGCCCAGGTACAGGCTAAGTTTCCTCAATGCAGCTTCCAGAAGCTACTTTTGTGCTGTTAATGAGATAGGCCCTCGCTGCTGATCTCCCTGGGCTGGCCTAGTGTGAATTGCTGGGGCTGATGCACTCAAGGCCTTTTCATGACCGATCAGACATGTTGACTAAATAGAACACGTGTGCATTGGCTTTCAAGCTAAGGAGACTCGCAGCAAAGCCCCAGGGCCCACGGGGCAAGAGGCACCCCAGGCCCTCCTTGGCCCTAGGTATAGAAAAGGGCCTGGGGAGAAACACGCAAGCCATACATGCCAAGAAATCACACAATGGGGCTGTGGTCCCTTCCCCAAGTCGAGCCGAGCTTTGGCAGAGACAGCTGCAGAATTGATGTTCCTGCCGTTTCTGTGATTGGCCCTAAGGGACATTCTCCCTAGGTACCCGAGGGAGGATGGATGGGAGGAGCACCGGCCAACTCAGGCGTGTTCACAAAGGAGAACAGGTGTGCAATGGGTTTCAAGCTATGGAGACCAGCAGCAAACCCCCAGTGCCCACGGAGCAAGAGGCACCATCGACCCTCCTTCGCCCTATGGGTGGCAGAGGGCTAGGTGAGAAACAGGCAAGCGGTGCTGTGGGTCCTTCCCAGCGTAGAGTCTACCTTTCCCAAATGCAGCTCCCGGAAGCTGGCTTTCGGCCGCTTCAGAGATTGGCCCTAGGTGCTGGTCTCCCAGGCTGGCCCCTTTTGGGTGGCTCCTTAGAGTGCCACCAAGGCATGGTCATGCCAAATGGGAGCTGTTCACTAAGGAGAACACGTTTGCAGTGGGTTTGAAGCTAAGGAGACCAGCAGCAAACCCTCAGTGCCCACGGAGCCAGCGGCGGCCCAAACCCTCTTTTGCCCGGACATTGGCAGGGGCCTAGGTGAGAGGCAAGCAGGCGGTGCTTGCCGGAGCAAACACGCCCTGGGGATGTTGTTGGTTCCCCGAGGAGATTTTACCTTTCCCAAAGGTAGCTCCCAGAAGCTCGTTTTGTGCCGTTTCTGAGATTGGCCCTAGGTGCTGATCGCCCTTGCTAAGCTAGGGTCGATTGGTGGGGAGATTGGCACCAAGGCCTTGTAAGGCCAAATCCGGCATGTGCACTAAAGAGAAGAGGTTTGGAGTGGGTTTCAACCCAAGGAGACCACCAGCACGCCACTAGTGCACATGGAGGTCGAGTCGGCCCTGACCCTCCTTTGCCCAAAGGACAGCAGAGGGCTAGGTGAGCAACAGGCAGGTGGTGTTGGCCTGAGCACACACGCATTGGGGCTGTGGTTCCCGGCCCGCGTCAAGTCTAAGCTTGCCCAATGCGGCTCCCAGAGGCTGGGTTTGTTCCACTGTAGGTTGGCCCTAGGTGCTGATTTCTCTAGAGGGAGTTGGGTGGAGGGCTGGGCGAGGCCCACCAAGACATGATCATGCCAAATCAGACTTGTTCCCTCAGCAGAACATGTTGGAGGTGGTTTCAAGCTCAGGGGACCCCCAGCACAACCCCAGTGCCCACGGAGCCTGAGGCAGCCCAGGACATCGTTGCCCTATGGAGAGCCGAGGGCTAGGTAAGAAACATGCAAGCGGTGCTTGCCTGAGCTAACAGGCATGGCGCCTGTGGTTCCTTCACCGAGTCAAGTCTAATGCTCTGGAACGCAGCTCCCCGAAGCTGGTTTGGTTCCATCTCGGAGATTGGCCCTAGGGGGAGATCTGTCTAGCTGGCCCAGGTGGCATAGCTGGGGCGAGGGCACGCAAGGCATTTTCAGGACCCATCAGACATGGTCACTAAACAGACCATGGTTGAAGTGGGTTTCAGGCTAAGGAGCCCAGGAGTCAACCCCCAGGGCCCACGGAGCAAGAGGCCACCCAGACCCTCCTTTGACCTACGGATAGCAGGGGGTCTGGGGACAAAGAGGCAAGAGTTGTTTCCCTGAGCTCAGAGTCACGGGGGCTGCTGTTCCCTGCCCAGGTACAGGCTCATTTTCCTCAATGCAGCTTCCAGAAGCTACTTTTGTGCTGTTAATGAGATAGGCCCTCGCTGCTGATCTCCCTGGGCCGGCCTAGTGTGAATTGCTGGGGCTGATGCACTCAAGGCCTTTTCATGACCGATCAGACATGTTGACTAAAGAGAACACGTGTGCATTGGCTTTCAAGCTAAGGAGACTCGCAGCAAAGCCCCAGGGCCCACGGGGCAAGAGGCACCCCAGGCCCTCCTTGGCCCTGTGTATAGAAAAGGGCCTGGGGAGAAACACTCAAGCCATACATGCCAAGAAATCACACAATGGGGCTGTGGTCCCTTCCCCAAGTGGAGCCGAGCTTTGGCAGAGACAGCTGCAGAATCGATGTTCCTGCCGTTTCTGTGATTGGCCCTAAGTGACATTCTCCCTAGGTACCCGAGGGAGGATGGATGGGAGGAGCACCGGCCAACTCAGACGTGTTCACAAAGGAGAACAGGTGTGCAATGGGTTTCAAGCTATGGAGACCAGCAGCAAACCCCCAGTGCCCACGGAGCAAGAGGCACCATCGACCCTCTTCCGCCCTATTCGTGACAGTGGGCTAGGTGAGAAACAGGCAAGCGGTGCTGTGGGTCCTTCCCAGCGTAGAGTCTACCTTTCCCAAATGCAGCTCCCGGAAGCTGGCTTTCTGCCGCTTCAGAGATTGGCCCTAGGTGCTGGTCTCCCAGGCTGGCCCCTTTTGGGTGGCTCCTTAGAGTGCCACCAAGGCATGGTCATGCCAAATGGGAGCTGTTCACTAAGGAGAACACGTTTGCAGAGGGTTTGAAGCTAAGGAGACCAGCAGCAAACCCTCAGTGCCCACGGAGCCAGCGGCGGCCCAAACCCTCTTTTGCCCGGACATTGGCAGGGGCCTAGTTGAGAGAAAAGAAGGCGGTGCTTGCCGGAGCAAACACGCCCTGGGGATGTTGTTGGTTCCCCAAGGAGTTTTTACCTTTCCCAAATGTAGCTCCCAGATGCTCGTTTTGTTCCATTTCTGAGATTGGCCCTAGGTGCTGATCTCCCCTTTATGCGAGGCTGGATGGCTGGGTGAGTGCAAGCAAGGCATTGTTATGCCAAATGAGCGTTGTTCCCTAAGCAGAACATGTTTGGAGTGGGTTTCATCCTAAAGAGGCCACCAGCAAACCCCCAGTGACCATGGAGTGCGAGGCATCCCAGAACACCTTTGCCATACGGGTGGCCGAGGGCTAGGTGAGAGACATGCAAGCGGTGCTTGCCTGAGCTTATGTGCATAGAGTCTGTGGTTGCTTCAGTGTGTCATATCTACCTTTCCTGATACAGCTCCCAGAAGCTCATTTTTTGCCGATTCTGAGAGGGGCCCTAGAGCTCATCTATCTAGATGGCCTCAGTGTGTATTGCAGGGGCAACTGCAAGCGAGGGATTTTCCTGACGAATCAGAAGTGTTCACTAAGGAGAACACATTTGGAGTGGGTTTCAGGCTAAGGAGACCACCAGCCAAACCCCAATGCCCATGGAGCAAGAGACAGCCCAGACCCTCCTTTGCATCATGGATGGCAGAGTGCTAGGTGTGAAACAGGCAAGTGGTGCTCGCCGAAGCAAACAGACATTGGGGCTGTAGTTCCTTCCCCGAGTTCAGTCTACGTGTCCCAAGTGCAGTTCCCAGAAGCTAGTATTGTGCCGTTTGTGAGAGGGGCCCTGGTTGCGGATCTTCCTAGCTGGCCTCGGGCGGAAGTTTGGGGCGAGTGCAAGCAAGGCTTTTGCATGCCGCATCCTGTCTCTCCATGAAGGAGAACACGTTGGTACTGTTTCAAGCTGAGGAGACCACCAGCAAGCCCGCAGGACACTGGGAGCCAGAGGCAACACAGAACCTCCTTTGCCCTAAGGATAGCAGAGGGCTAGGTGAGAAACAGGCCTGCTGTTCTTGCCTCAGCTAACACGCTTTGGGGCTGGGGTTCCTTCCCTGAGTCGAGTCTACCTTTTCCACATGCAGCTCCCAGAAGCTGGCTTGGTGCCGTTTCTGAGGTTGCCCCTAGGTGCTGATCTGGCTAGCTGGCCCAGCTTGGATTGCTGGGGTGAGTGTAAGCAAGGCATTTCCTGGCCAAATATGACTTTTTCACTAAGGAGAACTCGTTTGGAGTGGGTTTCAAGCTCTGGAGACAACCAGCAAACCCGCAGTGCCCAGGAAAGAAGAGGCGGCCCAGACACTCCTTTGCCTTATGGAGAGCACAAGGCTAGGTGAGAAAGAGGCAAGCGGTTCTTGAGTCAGCAAACACGCATTGGGGCGGTGGTGCCTTCGCTGAGTTGAGTGTAAGTTTCCCCAATGCAGCTCCCAGAAGCTAGTTTGGTGCTGTTTCTGAGATTGGCTCACTGTGTTGATATCCCTATCTGGCCTAGTGTGAATTGCTGGAGAGAGGGCAAGCCAGGCATTTTCCAGCCAAATCAGACTTGTTCCTTAAGGAGCACACATTTGCGGTGGGTTTCAAGCTCAGGAGATGAGCAGCACACCCCCAGTGCCCAGGTTGCAAAAGGCAGCCCAGACCATCTTTGCACTATGGATAGCAGAGGGCTAGGTGAGAAACAGGCAAGCGGTGCGTGCCTGAGCAAACACGTATTGGGGCTGTGGATCCTTCCCTTAGACAAGCATACCTTTCCCAAAGGCAGCTCCCAGATGCTCGTTTGGTGCCACTTCAGAGATTGGGCCTAGGTGTGGATCTGCCTACCTGGCCCAGGGTGGAGAGCTTGGGCGAGTGCAGGTAAGGCGTTTTCAATGCGAATCCTGCTTCCCCACGAAGGAGAACATGTTTGGAGTGGGTTTACACCTCAGCAGACCACCAGCAAAACCCCAGTGCACACGGAGTCCGAGGCAGCCCAGTTCCTCCTTTGTCCTATGGATAGCAGAGGGATAGGTGGGAAAGAGGAAAACGTTGCTTTCCTGAGCAAACACGCATTGGGGCTCTGGTTCCATCACCGAGTCGAGTCTAACTTTCCCAAATGCAACTCCCAGAAGCTAGGGTAGTGTCGTTTTGGAGATGGGGCCTAGGTACGTACCTGCCAAGCTGGCCTAGGCTGGATTTCTGGGGCGAGTGCCAGCAAGGCCTTTTCCTGCCAAATCCTGCTTGTCCATGAAGGAGAACACGTTTGGAGTTAGTTTCAAGCTCAGGAGACTACCAGCCATGCAGCAGTGCCCATGGAGCCAAAGGCAGCCCAAACACTCCTTGGCCCTATTGGCAGAATATGGCTAGGTAAGAAACATGTAAGCAGTGTTTTCCTGAGCCAACCCTCATTGGGTCTGTGGTTCCTACCCCACGTTGAGTCTAACATTCCTGAACACATGTCCCAGAAGCTAGTTTTGTGTCGTTTCTGATAGTGGCCGTAGGTGCTGATCTACCTTGGTTGCCTACTGTGGATTGCTAGTTAGAGTGCCAGCAAGGCATCTTCCAGTCAAGTCAGACTTTTTCACTAAGGAGAACACATTTGGAATGAGTTTCAAGCTATGGAGACCAGCAGCAAACCCGCAGTGCACACTGGGAATGAGGCAGCCCTGATCCTCCTTTTCCCTATGGATAGCAGAAGGCTAGGTAAGAAATAGGCAGCAGTTCTGGCCTGAGCATACACACATTGGGGCCATGGTTCCTTCCCCAAGTTGAGTCTAGTGGTCCTAAATGCAGCTCCCAGAAGCTAGTTTGTGCCATTTCTGAGATTGGCCCTAGTGGCTGCTCTGCCCAGCTGGCCTAGGGTGGATATCTGGGGCCTGTGCAGGCAAGAATTTTCATTCCAAATCCTTCTTCTCTTTGAAAGAGAACATCTTTGGAGGGGGTTTCATGCTACAGGGACAACCAGCAAACCCGCAGTGCACAGGGAGCAAGAGACAGCCCAGACCCTCCTTTGCCCTATGGATACCACAAGGATAGGTTAGAAACAGGCAAGCGGTGCTTCCCTGAGGAAACATGCATTAGGGCTGTGGTTCCTTCCCTGAGCAGATTTACCTTTCCCAAATTCAGCTCCCAGAAGATAGTTTTGTGCCGTTTCTGAGATTGCCACTAGGTGCACATCTCCCATGCTGGGCTAAGGTTATTTGCTGGGGCCAGTGCAAACAACGCATTTTCACACCAAATCTGACTTGTTCCATAAGGAGAACACTTTTGGAGTGGGTTTCAAGCTAAGGAGACCATCACCAATCCCCCAGTGCACACGGAGCAAGAGGCAGCCCAGACCCTCCTTTGCCCTATGGATAGCAGAGGGATAGGTGAGAAACATGCAATCAGTGCTTGCCTGAGTGAACATGTATTGTGGATTTTGTTTCTTCTCCAAGTAGACTTTACCTTTTCCAAATACAGCTCCCAGAAGCTGTTTTTTGCCTTTTCTGAGATTCTCCCTAGGTGCTGATCTGACTTGCTGACCTTGGGTGGATTGCTGGGGCGAGTGCAAACAAGGCATTTTCATGCCAAATCTGACTTGTTCACTAAGGAGAACACATTTGGATTAGGTTTCAAGCTAAGCAGACCATCATAAATCCCCCAGTGCCCACGGAGCATGAGGCAGCCCAGACCCTCTTGCCCTATGTATAGCAGAGGGATAGGTTAGAATCAAGTGGTGCTTGCCTGAGGAAACACGCATTGGGGCTGTGGTTCCTTCCCTGAGTCAAGTCAAATTTTTCCAAATGCAGCTCCCAGAAGCTAGTTTTGTGCCATTTCTGAGATTGGCCCTAGGTACTGATCTACCTACCTGTCCTAGGGTGGATGCTGGGGAGAGTGCAAACAAGGCATTTTCATGCCACATCAGACTTGTTCACTAAGGGGAACATGTGTGGAGTGGGTTTCAAACTAAGGAGGCCAGCAACAATCTCCCAGTACCCACGGAGCAAGAATCACCCCAGACTGTACGTGACCTATGGAAAAAGATGGCTAGATGAGAAACAGTCAAGTGGTGTTTGCCTGAGCAAACAAACATTGGGGATGTTGTTCCCTCTCCAAGTCAATTCTAACTCTCCTGAATGCAGCTCCCAGAAGCTATTTTTCTGACATATCTGATATTGGCCCTAGGTGTTGATCTGCCTAGCTGGCCTCACGTTGATTGCTGGGCAGAGTGCAAGCAAGGCTTTTTCATGTCAAATCAGACTTCTTCACCAAAAAGAACACATTTGAAGTGGGTTTCAAGGTAAGTAGAACTCTCAGAAGCTGGTTTTGTACCATTTCTGAGGTTGGCCCTATGTGCTCATCTCCCTAGCTGGCCTAGGTTGGATTGCTGGGGAGAGTGGTAACAAGGCATTTTCCTGCCAAATCAGACTTATTCACTAAGGATAACATGTTTGGAGTGGGTTTCAAGGTAAGTAGAACTGCAGCAAACCCCCAGTGCACAAGGAGCCAGAGGCAGCTCCAACCCTCCTTTGCCTTATGGATAGCAGAGGTCTAGGTGAGAAACAGGGAATCGGTGCTTGCGAGCAAACATGCATTGGGGATGTTGTTTTTTCCCTGAGTTGAGACGAACTTTCCTGAATGCAGCTCCTAGAAGCTAGTTTTGTTAAGTTTCTGAGTTTGGCCCTAGGTGCTTATCTCCCTACCTGGCCTAGAGTGGATTGCTGGTGATAGTGAATGCAAGGCATTTTCATGTCCAATAACACTTGTTCCCCAAGGAGAACACTTTTGGAGTGTGTGTCAAGCCTAGGAGACCAGCAGCAATCCCCCAGTGCCCATGGAGTAAGAGACAGCCCAGATTTACCTTCCCCCACGAAATAGAGGGCTAGGTGAGAAATAGGCAAGCGGTTCTTGCCTGAGCAAACACACATTGGGGATGTTTTTCCTTTCTAGAGTTGAGTCTAACTTTTGCAAATGCCACTCCTAGAAGCTAGTTTTGTGCCATTTCTGAGATTGGCCCTAGGTGCTGATCTCCCTAGCTGTCCTAGGTTGGATTGTTAGGGCGAGTGCCAACAAGGAATTTTCCCACCAAATCAGACTTGTTCACTATGGAAACACATTTGGAGTTGGTTTCAAGCCATGGAGACCAGCAGCAAACCACCACTGCACTCAAAGACAGGCCAGACCTTCCCTTGCCCTATGGATAGAAGAATACTATGTGAGAAAAAGGCAAGCAGTGCTTTTCTGAGCAAACACGCATTGGGTCTGTGGTTCCATCCCCTAGTTGAGTCTACATTTCTCAAATTCAGCTCCCAGAAGCTAGTTGTGTGCCATTTCTGAGATTGGCTCTAGGTGCTGCTCTGCCTTGATGGCCTAGGTTGGATTGATTGCTCGAGTGTCAGCATTGCATTTTCATACCAAATCAGACTTGTTCACTAAGGAGTGGGTTTCAAGCAAAGGAGACCACCAGCAAACCAGCAGTGCACACAGAGCAAGATGCAGCCCAGACCCTCCTTTGCCCTACAGATAGATGATGGCTAGGTGTGAAAGAGGCAAGTGGCACTTGCCTGAGAAAACATGCATTGGGGCTCTGGTTCCTTCCCTGAGTTGAGTCCAACTTTCCCAAATGCAGCTCTCAGAAGCTTGTTTTGTGCCGTTTCTGAGATTGGCCCTAGGTTCTGATTTCCCTAAGTGGCTAAGCGTGGATTGCTGGAGTAGTGCAAACAAGGCATTGTCATGCTAAATCAGACTTGTCCACTAAGGAGAACATGTTTGGAGTTGGTTTCAAGCTCAGAAGTCACCAACAATCCAGCAGTGCACAGGGAGGAAAGAGTCATATGTACATTTCCCATAATCGGTTGACTCTACTATTCTTGCTCAGAATTCGAGAAAGGAATTTTGAAATACTCATTAATGTTATACTTCAAAATTATTAGATTTTCCCCCAGAAAATACATGAAGTATATTAATTTAGCAATATAGGTCCACTCTATGCCCTAAATTATTTAAGGGTGATTTTTGCATAATTAATGAAGAGATTAGTGAGGGTCAGAAAATACAAGTATAACTAAGATAAAATTAAAGCACATAGTTAATGCGGAATTTGGGTTCCTGTTAAAATAATACCATGGCAAATACAAATTTTCAAAACCACAAACTTATTTAAATAATGTGATTTACTTTTGTATAAATCAACTTTGTCTCTCTAAGAAGAGACAAATTAACCTCAGTCAACTCCAGATGAACACAATATATTTGGTTATTTTCATTCCCTGTCCTCTCCTCTTTCCCCCAGAGATCTGTGCAAATTTCTGAGGATGCATATAATGTCATAGCATGAGTTAGAAAACTGAAGCTGTGATACAACCTCTAGGTGTGGGAATGATCTATCATAAGTGGCTATGTCATATTCGGTAAGTTGTAATAATTAGTGTTGATCCCAATCAGACTGTCAGATACTTCTCAAGCAAAAGTGTATTTATTGGGAATCAGCCAATAATTGCAATTTGGAATCTTGCAACCTTGATGAGCCATGTGTAAGTCCCCTTAGGGCAAGGGAAGGGGCATGCTTTTATAGAGAGGAAAATAAAGTTGGGAAGGTTATAGTAAATAATGAGTCTTTCATTGGCTGAGTCCTTTCAGAAAAGAAGAGGCATTTTCTTCTTCCATTGGGCTCTGCTAATATTTCAGGTGGTGAGAGCTCCCCCTTCTGGTCCTCCAACTCTATTTAATTGAGGTTTTATTTATTTATTTTTCACATTAGTTGCAATTTCTAGAGCCCCTACTCTAAACAAGACACTGCTCTACATCATTTGTTTATGTCTTCATTTATTTAATCCTCCTTAGATTTTATATAAAGGGGCCTGAGGCATAAAAGTTTAAATTATTTGCCTACCATCATACAGCAAGTGTCAGACTTCTAACACTGACCTCAATTATTAAAACATGCTACCTCTCTATGTTCTCAAGGTGCAAAGCTTTACCTGTCCTTGGATATAGGTATAAATCTACACATGTTGCTATCACAGAAGCATCTCTGCTCATCCAACTCTGTCACTAACTTCATTATCGTTGAACAGGTAATGCACACTGGGATCACAAGAGTCCTTTAGGTCTCTCATAGTCCTATTTGTGTGTGTGTGTGTGTGTGTGTGTGTGTGTGTGTGTGTGTAATGGATGGGAAGTAGGTTACAGGAGAGAAGGATGGTGGCTGTGCCTCAACAGGTATTCTTTTTTGCTGTTTTACATATGGACTAAACTTTACTGAAGCTTCAAATCCAATGATGTTGTCTTTGTTCTTGAGTTGACATGAAAACTTCCCATGGAGAAGTGGGTTGTAACAGAATTAAAGATTCACAGGGGTTGAAGATAGAGAAATGAATACTTCTTAATATCATATCACCCCTCAATAAGGGTAAAAATAACAAAACACTATATCCTGTACTCAGAGAATTTCAGAAACCTCAGGTCCAAATCTTTAATTTCTAATTATTTGTTATTGTTCAAACGTCTGTTAAGTATTCTTTAAAAATATCTACATTCTGCCCTCTCCTCATCCAATATCAACATATTTTTTTCTTTGTGGTAAAAGCCTCTGAAATGTCATATATGAGGCTTCTCTTTGGTTCTATATTCTAACATACTACAAAACCACTACAAGGGATTGGATAAAATACTTACCACTCCAACTTATCCTACCTTCTCTTCTCAGGACTCATCCCCAATTTTTATTACCTGATGTTATTCCTTTATATTTCCCTCTCTTTTTTTATTTTCTTTTCATGGGAATGCCTGCAGTTTATGGAAGTTCCTGGGCTAGAAGTTAAGTTGGACTGCAGCTGCAGCCTATGTGACAGCCATAGCAACACCAGATCCAAGCTGCATCTGAGACCTGAGCAGAAGTTAGTGGTAATGCTTGATCTTTAACCCACTGAGCCAGGTCAGGGGTTGAAAATGCATCCTCATAGAGACAACATTGGGTCCTTAACCCACTGAGCCACAATGGGAACTCCTCTCATTGTTTATTATACCCTCCATATGTAACAACCTCCCATGAGTCCAAGAAAATGGGAGGAAAGTTGAAATTGAGTGGCACACACAATGATGTCCTAAATTACTCATTTTCCTTGGGCCAAGTTTGTCTTCTTTGACTTTTTCTTTTGGGTGTAAGTTTCTTTCTATCATTTACCTTCTGGTACTAAAAGATAAAATGAGGCATATTAAAATTTTCAAGAGTTTATCAGACAAGATTGGGCATGTTCAGGGTGGTATGTCCATAGACAACTAGAGCCTCTAATACTAAATGAAGTAAGTCAGAAGGAGAAAGACAAATACCATATGATATCACTTCCACCTGGAGTCTAATAAATGGCACAAATGAACCTTTCTACAGAAAAGAAACAAACTCAGGGACTTCAAGAACAGACTTGTTGCCAAGGGGAAGGGGGAGGGAGTGGGATATACTGGGAGTTTGGGAATAGTAGATGCAAACTATTGCATTTAGGGTGGATAAGCAATGAGATTTGCTCTATAGCACAGGGAACAATATCTAGTCACTTGTGATTGAAGACCCGACCAGACAAGACCAGACCAGACCCGACCAGACACAACACCACCAGACCAGTCCAGACATGACCAGACCATATCCAACTAGACCAGACCCAATCTGACCAGACCAGATCAGACCTGACATGACAAGGCATGACCAGACCAGACATGACAAGATATGACCAGGCCAAGTAGAGACTCTAATACTAAGTGAAGTAAGTCAGAAAGAGAAAGACAAATACCATATGACATCACTTCTACCTGTAATCTAATAAATGGCTTTAGTGAGCCTTTCTATAGAAAAGAAACAAACTCAGTGACTTGGAGAACAGACTTGTGATTGCAAAGGGGAAGAGGGATGGAGTGGGATAGACTGGGAGTTTGGGAATAGTAGATGCCAACTATTGCATTTAGAGTGCTAAGCAATGAGATCTGTTGTATAGCACAGGTAACTATATCTAGTCACTTGTGATGGAACATGATGGAAGATCTGACCAGACCAGCCATGTCCAGACATGACCAGACATGACCAGACCAGACACGACTGGACATGACCAGAGAAGACATGACCAGACATGACCAGACCAGACATGACCAGACCAGACAAGACATGACCAGACCAGACGACCAGATATGATCAGACCAGACCAGACACAACCAGACCAGACCAGGCCAAACACGACCAGATATGACCAGACATGACCAGACATGACCAGACCAGATCAGACAGGACCAGACCAGACACAACCAGAAATGACCAGACCAGACCAGGCCAGACACGACCAGGCCAGACACGACCAGACCAGACATGACCAGACACATGACCAGATTAGGCCAGAGACTGCCAGGCATGACCAGGCCAGACTGGACATGACCAGACCCGACCAGACCGAACCAGACCTGACCAGATCAGACCAGAACAGACCCAATCAGACCTGACCAGACCTGACCAGAACAGACCAGACATGACCAGACCCCAATGGACCAGACTGGACAAGACCAGACCAGACCAGACATGACCAGACCCCAATGGACCAGACTGGACAAGACCAGACCAGACCAGACATGAACGGACAGGATAGGACATGACCACACCAGACTGGAATGGACCAGACCAGACCAGACTGGACATGAATGGGCATGACAGGACATGACTGAACCAGATCAGACATGACCAGACCCCACCAGACATGACCAGACCAGACTAGACATGACTAGACCAGACTGGGCCAGACCAGACCAGAGCAGAACAGACCAGAAATGGCCAGACAAGACAAGAACTGACCAGATATGACCAGACCCAACTGGACATGACCAGACTGACCAGCCCTGACCGGACCAGACCAGACAGCTGGACATGAATGGACCCAACTGGACATGACCAGAGCAGACTGGACCAGTCCGGAACAAACCAGACATGAGTGGCCCATACCAGACCCGACCAGACATGACTGGATCAGACCAGTCATGACCGGACCTGACTGGACCAGAACTGACCAGACCAGGCCGGACATGACCAGACCCAACCAGACCTGACTGGACACAACTGCACATGAATAGACCAGACATGACCAGACACGACCAGACCCCACCGGACCTGACCAGTCCTGACTGGACATGACTGGACCAGACCAGACTGGACACAACTGGACCTGACCTGACCAGACCAGACATGGCAGGATCAGACCAGACACAACCAGATCAGATCAGACCACACCAGACCCGACCCAACTGTACCTGACCAGGTCACACCAGACCTGACCAGATCAAACCAGAACAGACCAGACAAGACCAGTTCAGACTGGAGCAGCCAGGACCAGACTGGATCCAACCAGAAGAGACCAGATGTGACTGGACCAGACCAGACCCGACTGGATCAGACTGGACATGACCAGACCAGACTGGACCTCACTGGATCAGACCTGACATGAATGGACCAGACCAGAAATGACCAACCAGACCAGACAGGACTGGATCAAATCAGACAATACTGGATCTGACTGGATCAGACCAGACATGACTGGATCAGTCTGGACCCAACTGGATCAGACCAGACACAGCCTGAACAATCTGAACCTGACCAGATCAGACAGGATCAGACTGGACCAGACTGGAACAAACCAGTTCAGACTGGACCCAACTGGACCAGTCCAGACCCAACCAGTTCAGACCAGACCAGATCAGACACATCTGGACACAACAAGACCAAGACCAGACATGACTGGAACAGATTGGACATGACCAGACCCAACTGGACCAGACTGGAACCAACTGGACCAGTCTGGACCCAACCAGATCATACTTGACTTGACCAGACTCGACCAGATCAGACACAACCAGACCAGATCAGACATGACTGGACCAGACCGGACATGGCCAGATCAGACCAGACCAGACCAGGCCCAACCGGTTCAGACCAGATCAGACTGGACCACACCAGACCCAACTGGTTCAGAACAGAGCAGACCAGAACCAACCAGACCAGACTGGACATTACTGGACATGACCAGATCAGACTGAACATGACTGGATCAGACTGGACCAGACGAGACACGTCCAGACACAACTGGACCAGACCAGACATGACCGGAACAGAACAGTCACAACCGGACCAGACTGAACCAGACTGGACCTGACCAGATCAGACTGGAACAGACTGGATCTGACTGGACACTACAGGATCACACTAGACCAGACTGGATTTGACTGGATCAGACTGGACCCAACCAGACAAGTCCAGACCCAACTGGTTCAGACCAGAGCAGACAGGACCAGACCAGCTCCAAACAGAACCAACCAGACCAGAATGGAACTGACTGGATCAGACCAGAGCAGACCAGACCAGACACAACCTGATCATACCAGATCAGACATGACCAGATCAGACCCAACTGGACACATCTGGATCAGACCCAACCAGACCAGATGTGACCAGATCAGACTGGACCACACCTAGATTAGACCAGATCTGAGTGGATCAGACTGGACATGACCAGATCAGATTGGACCTGACTGGATCAGACTGGACATGACCAGACCAGACCAGAGCAGACCAGACCCAACCGGATCATACCAGACAAGACTGGACCAGACCAGACATGACAGGATAGACCAGACCAGACTGGACCTGAATGGATCAGAATGGAGCAGACCAGAAGAGATCAGATATGACCAGAACAGACCAGAACTGACTGGACGCATCTGGATCAGACCAGACCAGAGCAGAGCAGACCTGACCACATCATACTGTACCAGACTTGACCATACCAGACATGGCAGGGTCAGACTGGACCAGACCAGACCCAAACAGATCAGATCAGACCAGACTGGACAGGACCCAACTGAATCAGACCAGACAAGACCAGACCAGACTAGATCAGACTGGGTCAGACAAGACACGACCAGATTAGATTGGACCTGACTGGCCCAAACTGGACATGGCTGGATCAGACCAGACATGACCAGACCAGACCAGACAATACTGGACCCAACCAGACACGACTGGACCAACCTTGACATGCCTGGATCAGACTGGACATGACCAGACCAGATCAGACACAACTGGACCAGACTGGACACGGCCAGATCAGACCGAATCTGACTGGATCAGACTGGACCCAACTGGATCAGACTGGACCAGACAGACCAGACTGAACCTGACCAGACCAGACCAGGCACAACTGGACCAGACCGTATAAGACTGGACCATACTGGACATAACCAGACCAAAGCAGACACAACTAGACACGACCAGACACAAACAGAAATGACCAGCCAAGATCAGAACTGACCGGATATGACCAGACCCAACCATACATGACCACACATGACCAGACCAGACCAGAACGGACATGACCAGATCCAACCAGACATAACTAGACCTGACTAGATGAGACCAGACATGACCAGATAGGACTGGAAATGACTGGACATGACCAGACCAGACCAGGCCCAACAGGACCAGACCAGACACAATCAGACATGACCAGAAACGACTGGACCAGACTGGACCAAATCAGATCTGACCAGACCGGACACGACCAGACAGAACCAGACAAGACTGGACAAAACTGGACTTGACCAGAACAGACCAGATGGGACCAGACCAGACTGGACACTACCAGACTTGACAGGAACAGATTGGACCAGATAGGGAACAGATAGGACATGACTGGACAACACCAGACCAGACTGGACCCAAATATACCTGCCTGGAACAGACCGGACATTACAGGATATGACCGGACATGACTGCACCAGACCCATCATGACTGGAACAGACCAGACTGGACTGGATACAAGCAGACCTGACTGGACACCACTGGGCCAGCCTTGTCACGACCAGACCAGGCTGGACATGACTGGACCAGACTGGTCATGACCAGACCTGACCAGACAGGACTGGAAAAGACTGGAACTGAATGGACCAGACCGGACACGACTGGACCCAACCAGGCCAGACCAGAGAAGAATGGACATGACCAGAACAGATCATTCATGACCAGAACAGACCAGACATGACCAGACCCAATTGGACCAAACCAGACACAAGCAGACCAGACCAGACCCAAAAAGACATAACTGGATCAGACCAGTTGTGACTGCACCAGACATGACCAGGTTCAAATGGACATGAGTGGAGCACACCAGAACTGACCAGACAAGAATAGAAAAGACCAGTCATGACTGGACATGACTGAAACAGACAGGACAAGACAAGAGCAGACCAGACACGAATGGACATGACTGGACAAAAGCAGAACAGACCAGACATGACTGGACAAGAACAGACATGACCAAACACAAACAGAACATACCAGAAAAGAATGGACATGACCAGACCCAACCAGAAATGAACTGACCAGGCTGGGCCAACCACTTAAGACCAGATGACCTGACTAGACCAGACCAGATGGACCAGACTGGACACCAATGGGATAATCAGTTTATGATCTACTTGATGCTCTATGGGCACAGGTAGATTGCTGGTGGTTTCCCTAGCTTGAAAAACACTCCAAAATTGTTCTCCTTGGTGGATACCTCTGATTTGGCATGACAATGCATTATTTTCTCACCCCCTAACAACCAACACTGAGCAAGCATGGGTGATCAGCACATGAGGCCCATCTCAGAAATGGCACAAAACTAGCCACCTGGAGATGCATGCTTGAAAAGTTCACTCATCTCAGGGAACGAACACCAGTCCTAATGCCTGTTTGCTCAGGAAAGCACCTCTTTCCATTCTCCCTACTTGCCCTCTGCTATACTTAGGGTAAATGAGGGTCTAGGTTGCCTGATGCTCTGTGGGCACTAGTGATTTGCTAGCAGTTTCCCTAGTTTGAAACCACCTCCAAACATGATCTCCTCTAGTAGATAAGTCTGCTTTGGTATGAAAATACCTTGTTTTCACACACCCCAACACACAGCACTCAGTGATCTTGGGCCATAGAAATGGCACAAAACTAGCCTCTGGGTCCTGTATTCTTGAAAGGTATAATCTCTTCTGGGAATGATCATCAGGCCCAATGTATGTTTGCTAAGGAAAGCAACACACCGTTTTCCCAACTAGTCCTCTGATATACCTAGTTCAAATGAGGGTGTGGGCTGACTGACACACTGTGAGCACTGGTGGGTGGCTGGTGGTGTCCCTAGATTGAAACCCAGTCCAAATGTGTTCTCCTTAGTGGACAAGTCAGATTTGGTATGAAAAGGCCTTGTGTTCACACACCTAAACTGTCAACATGTAGCCAGATAGGGTAATCAGAACCTGAGGACACTTTCATCAACATCACAAACCTAGACTTTTGGAGGTACTTTCTTGAGATGTAAACTCTGTTCTGGGAATGAACACCAGCCACAATGTGTGTTTGTACAGGCAAGCAACAATTGCCATTTTCTCAAATAGGTCTCTGTAGTAACAAGGGCAAATGGAGGTCTGGGCTGCCTCATGCTCTGTGTGCATGGTGGCTTGCTGGTGGATTCCCTAGCTTTGAACCCACTCCAAACTTCTTCTCCTTAGTGGGGGAGTCAGATTTGGCATGAGAATGCCTTGTTGTCACTGGCCCCAACAATGAAACCTTAGAGGAGTTAGGCCAATCAGACTATGAAGACCATCTCAGAAATTACACAAAAGTGGCTCCTGGGAGTTGCATTATTAAAAGCCAAACTCCATTCTGGGAATGAACCCCAGCCCCAAAGCATGTTTGAAGTAAAGCCGCTGTGCCTTTTTCCAATCCAGGTCTCAGCTATACTTAGGGAAAAGGGGATATTGGGTTGCTTGATGCTCTGTGTGCACTGGTGGTGTGCTGGAGGGTTCCCTAGCATGAAACCCAGGCCAAACATGATCTTCTTAGTGGAGAAGAGTGATTTTGCATGAAAATGCCTTGTTTTCTCACACCCCAACCATCCAGCCTTCACCAGCTAGGGTGATCCACGCCCAAGGACCATCACAGAAATGGCACGATGCTAGCCTCAGGAAGTGGCCTTCTTGAAAGGTCAACTCTATCCTGGGAATTAGCATCAGCCCCAATGCATGTTTACTCAGGAAAGCAACTCTAACCTTTTTCCCCACAAGGCCTCTGCTATGCCAAGGGCACAGGAGGCTCTGGGCTGCCTCAGGCTCTGTGGGCACTGGTGGGTTGCTGGTGGTTTCTCTAGCTTGAAACCCACTCCAAATGTGTTCTCCTAAGTGGATAAGTCTGATCTGGTATGCAAATGCTTTGTTTCCACACACCCCAACATTCCACAGGTAGTGAGCAAGGGCGATCCTCGCCTGAGAACCATCTCAGAAGCAGCACAAAACTAGCCTCTGGGAGCTGCCTTCTTCAAAGCTAAAGTCTACTTGGGGATCACACACTAGCCCTAATGCTTGTTGGTTCCACAATAAAACCCTTGCCTTTTTTAATTTTTTAATCAACTAGGGCTCTTCTCTACCTAGGGCCAAAGAGGGTGTGGGCTGCCTGAGGCCTGTGGGCACTGGTGGTGTGCTGGTGCTTTCCCTAGGTTGAAACCCACTCCAAACATGTTCTCCTTTGTGGCAAAGTCTGAGGTG
Source organism: Phacochoerus africanus (assembly GCF_016906955.1). Lineage (NCBI taxonomy): Eukaryota > Metazoa > Chordata > Mammalia > Artiodactyla > Suidae > Phacochoerus > Phacochoerus africanus. The sequence goes on from NW_025927377.1 coordinate 24,217, forward strand.
GTATGAAAATGCCTCGCTTTCTCAGGCCCCAACCATCAATGCTTAGAGAACTAGGGCATTCTTCACCTGAGGGCCACCACAGAAGTGGCCTAAAACTAGCCTCCAGAAGCTGCCTTCTTAAAAGCTAACCTCTCTGCAGGGAGAAAACACTGCCCCTAATGCATGTTTGTTCCAGAGAGCAACATTGCCTTTGTGTCATCAATACATTTTGCCTACCTAAAGCCAAGAGCCTATTAGCTGATTGATGCTCTGTGGGCACTGGTGGTTTGCTGTTGGCTTCTCTAGCTTGAAGCCCAGTCCAAACATGTTCTCCTTAGTGAAGAAGTCTGATAATGCATGAAAATACATTGTTTTCTCATGCCCCAACAATCCACCTTTAGCGAGCTAGGGCGATCCATGCCTGAGGACCATCACAGAAACATCATACAACTAGCCTCTTGGAAGCTTCATTCTTGAATGGTAAACAATCCTCGGGTAAAAAACACCAGCCCCAAGGCATGTTTGCTCAGGAAAGCAACCTTTGCCTTGGTCCCAATGAGGCATCTGCTATATGTAGGGAAGATGAGGTCTGGGTTGACTCAACCTCTGTGAGCACTTGTGGGTTGCTGGTGGGTTCCCTAGCTTGAAACCCACTCAAAACATGTTCTCCATAGTGGGGAAGTCTGAGTTGGCATGAAAATGTCCTGTTATCACATGCCCCAGCAATCAGCCATTAGAGATCTAGGGGGATCATCGCCTGAGGTCCACCTCAGTAGTGGCACAAAACTAGATCTGGGAGCTGCATTCTCAAAAAGTAAAATCGAACCTGGGCATGGCCAGCAGCCCCAGTGTGTGTTTGCTCTGGAAAGCAACTCTCGCCTTTTTCTCTCTAGGCTTCTGCTATTCCTAGGAAGAAGGAGAATCTGGGCTGCTAGATGCTCTGTTTGCACTGGTGGTTTAGGGCTGGTTTCTCTAGCTTAAAACCCACTCCACAAGTGTTCTCCTTCTTGGAGAAGACTGGTTGGGCATGAAAATGCCTTGTCTACACACAAAAAAATCAAAAATTACCCATCTTTGGATATCAGCACATGGGGACCATCTAAGAAAGGGAGCAAAAATAGCCTCTGGGAGCTGCATTATTGAAAGGAAACTATTCTGGGAATGAACACCAGACACTATGGGTGTATTCTAGAACACACACCCTTGCCCTTTGAACAACTTGGCCTTTGCTATACAAATGCAAGTGAGGGTCTGGGCTGCCTGATGCTCTGAGTGCACTCTTTGTGTGCTGGTGGTTTCCCTAGTTTGAGCTCCACTCCACGCATAATCTCCTTAGGTAAGAAACAACAAACAACAAGTGCACACAGAGCAAGAGGCAGCCCATATCCTCCATGGCCCTATGGGGAGCATAGGGCTAGGTGAGAAACAGGCAAGCAGTGCTTGCCTGAGCAAACATGCAAAGGGAATGTCATTCCTTCCCTGAGATAAGTCTAACATTCCTGAATGCAGCTACTAGAAGTTATTTTGGTGCCATTTCTGAGATGGGCACTAGATGCAGATCTCCAAAGCTGGAATAGGGTGGAATGCTGGGTCCTGTGCAAACAAGGCATTATCTCACCAAATACAAATACACAAATGACACTTGTTCACAAAGGAGAACATGTTTCTAGCTAAGGAGACCAGCAGAAAACCTGCAGTGTACACGGAGCAAGAAGAAGTCCAGGCCCAACATTTCCCCATGTAGAGCAGAGAGCTAGGTGAGAAACAGGCAAGTGGTGATTGCCTGAGCAAACTCACATTAGGGTGTGGCTCCTTTCAGGAGTTGAGTTTAACTTTCCCAAATGAAGCTCCCAGAATCTACTTTTGTGCCATTTCTGTGATTGGCCCACGGTGTTGATCTGCCTAGCTGCTCTAGAGTGGATGGCTGGGGGAGTGCAAACAAGGCATTTTCATGCCAACTGAGACTTGTTCACTAAGGACAACACATATGAAGTGGGCTTCAAGCTATGGAGACCAACAGGAAACCACCATTGCACACAGAGCAAGAGGGAGTGCAAATATCCTATGCACTATACTTAGCAGGGGACCGGGTGAAAAAAAGGAAAGCTGTGCTTGCCTGAGCAAAGACGCAATGGGACTGTTGTTAGATGGCTGAGTGGAGTTTCCCTCTCCAGAATGCAGCTCCCAGAATTGAGTTTTCCACCTTTTCTCAGATGGGATTATGTGATGATCCCCCTGCCTGGGAAGGGTGGGTATATTGGAACTGTGCAAACAAGGTATATTTGGGTCAAATCATGCACCTCCATGAAGGCAAACATGGTTGGAGTTAGTCTCAAGCTCAGGAGACCACCAGAAAAGCAGCAGGGCACACGGAGCAAGAGGTAGCCTAGACAATCCTTCCCTGTATCTGAAGTATACGGCTAGGTGGGAAATAGGAAATCTTTCCTCGCATGAGATAACACACATTGTAGCTATGGTTTTGTAAAACAGGGGGGTTTACCTTAGTAGAAAGCAGCTCCCCAATAGCAGTTATCTTCCATTTCTGACATGGGACCTACGTGCACATCTAATTAATGGATAGGGATGGAAAAAGGGGCCAATTTAAACAAGGCATTTTCATGCCAATTCAGCCTTCTCCCTGAAGTAGAACATGTTTGAAGTTGGATTTAAGCTCAGGAGACAACCAGCCAAGTAGCAGTACCCAGAGAGCCAGAGGCAGCCCAAACAATCCTTGACCATTTGGAGAATTTAGGGAAAGGGGAGAAAAAGGAAACTTTGCTATCCTAAGATATCACACAGTGGGGCTGTGGTTTCTTATGTGAGCAGATATAACCTTACTACAATACAGCTCACAGGTGAGAGTTTTGTCTCATTTCTGACATGGGCTCTATATGGATCAGTCCACACTTGGCTAAAGGTGGGTGGTTGGGGCCGGTAAAAACAAGGAATTTTCATGCCCAATCAGCCTCTCCACAAAGAAGAACACATTTGGAGTTGGTTTCCAGCTCAGGAGACCACCAGCCCAGCTGCAGTGCCCACGGAGCCAGAGGCAGCCCAGACCCTCCTTGGCCCTATGAGAAGCAGAGGGATGGGGGAGAAATAGGCAAGCGTTGCTTTCCTGAGCAAAGATGCAATGGGGCAGTGTTTGATCCCAAGCACAGTTTCCTTTTGCAGAATGCAGCTCCCAGAAGTGAGTTTTGAGCCATTTCAGAGATAGGAGCTAAGAGGGTGCCTCCCTAGCTGGCGAAGGGTGGGTGGCAGGGGCCTGTGCAAACAGGGCATTTTCAGGCCCAATCTGCCTTCTCCCAGAAGGAGTACACGTCTGGAGTTGTTTTGAAAGTAGGGAGACCAAGAGCCAAGCAGAGGTGTCCACAGAGCTAGAGGAAGCCCAGACCCTCCTGGGCCCTATGGGGAGCAGAGGGCTGGGTGAGAACTAGGCAAGCGTTGCTTTCCGGAGCAAAGACGCAGTGCGGCTGTGGTTTGCTCCCAGAGCAGAGTTTCCCTTTGCAGAATGCAGCTCCTAGAAGCGCGTTTTGAGCCGTTTCTGAGATAGGCCGTATTAGGGTCCTCCATAGATGGCAAAGGTTGGGTTGCTGGGGCCTGTTCCATCAAGGCATTTTCAGGCCCAATCAGCCTTCTCCGTGAAGCAGAACACGTTTGGAGGTGTTTTGAAGCTCAGGAGACCACCAGCCAAGGGGCAGTGCCCACGGAGAAGGAGGCAGCCCAGACCATCGTAGCCCTATGGGGATCATAGCGCTGGGTGAGAAATAGGCAAGCGTTGCTTTCCTGAGAGAATACGCAATGGGGCTGTGTTTCGTTCCCAGAGCAGACTTTCCCTTTGCAGAATGCAGCTCCTAGAAGCGAATTTTGAGCCGATCTGAGATTGGCCAAAGAGGGTCCCCAATACCTGGCGAAGGGTGGGTTGCGGGGGCCTATGCAAACAGGGCATTTTAAGGCCCAAGCAGCTTTCTCCATAGATCAGAACACGTTTGGAGTTGTTATGAAAGTCAGGAGACCAACAGCCAAGCAGAGTTGTCCACGGAGCCAGAGGCAGCCCAGACCCTCCTTGGCCCTATGGGGAGCAGAAGGCTGGGTGAGAAAAAAGCAAGCGTACCCTTCCTGAGCAAAGAGGTAATGGGGCTGTGTTTTGTTCCCAGAGCAGAGTTTCCCTTTGCAGAATGCAGCTCCTAGAAGCGAGTTTTTTGCGGTTTGCTATATAGGCCCTTGGAGTATGTCTCCGTAGCTGGGGAAGTGTGGGATGCGGGAGCTGTGCAAACCAGGCATTTTCAGGCCCAGTCACCTTCTCCCCAAAGGAGAACAACTTTAGAGTTGGTTTCCATCTCAGCAGACCACCAGCACAGCTGCAGGGCCCACGGTGCCGGAGGCAGCCCTGACCATACTTGGTCCTATGGGGATCATAGGGCTGGGTGAGAAATAGGCAAGCGTTGCTTTCCTGAACAAAGAGGCAGTGGGGCTATGTTTTGTTCCCAGAGCAGAGTTTCCCTTTGCAGAATGCAGCTCCTAGTAGCCAGATTTGAGCATTTCTGAGATAAGCCCTAGGAGCATGCCTCCCTACCAGGTGACGTGTGGGTTGTGGGGGCCTGTGCAAACAAGGCATTTTCAGGCCCAATCAACATTCTCCATGAAGCAGAACACGTTTGGAGTTGGTTTCCAGCTCAGGAGACCACCAGCCAAGCAGCAGTGCCCACGGAGCCAGAGGCAGCCCAGACCCTCCTTGGCCCTATGGGGAGCAGAGGGCTGGGTGAGAAAATGGCAAGCATTGCTTTCCTGAGACAACACGCAATGGGGCTGTGGTTTGTTCCCCGAGCAGTTTCCCTTTGCAGAATGCAGCTCCTAGAAGCGAGTTGTGAGTCGTTTCTGAGATAGGCCAAAGGAGTGGGCCCCCGAGGTGGTGAAGTGTGGGTTTCTGTGACTTGTGCAATCAAGCCATTTTCAGGCCCAATCAGCCTTCTCCATGAAGCGGAGCACTTTTGGAGTTGGTTTCCACCTCAGGAATCCATAACCCAGTAACAGTGTCCACGTTGCCAGAGGCAATCCAGACCTTCCTTGGCACTATGGGGAGCATAGGACTGCGTGAGAAATAGGCAGCTTTGCTTTCCTGAGCAAAGAAGCAGTGGTGCTGTGTTTTGTTCCCAAAGAAGAATTTCCTTTTGCAGAATGCAGCTCCAAGAAGTGAGTATTTTGCCATTACCTTATAGGGCCAAGGAGGGTGTCTCCTTAGCTGGGGAAGGGTGGGATGCTGGAACAGCGCAAACAAGGCATTTTCACACCCAATCACCTTCTCCCAAAAGGAGAACAACTTTAGAGTTGGTTTGCAGCTCAGGAGACCACCGGCACATCTGCAGTGCCCACGGAGCCAGAGGAAGCCCTGGCCATGCTTGGTCCTATGGGGAACATAGGGCTGGGTGAGAAATAGACAAGCGTTGCCTTCCTGAGCAAAGATGCAATGCGGCTGTGTTTTCTTCCCAGAGGAGTGTTTTCCTTTGCAGAATGCAGCTCCTAGAAGCGAGTTTTTTGCCGTTACCTATGTAGGACCTTGGTGGTTGTCTCTGGAGCTGGGGAAGCCTGGGATGCTGGAGCTGTGCAAAAAAAGGCATTTTCATAGCCAATCACCTTCTCCCCAAAGGAGAACAACTTTAGAGTTGGTTTCCACCTCAGGAGACCACCAGTACAGCTGCAGGGCCCACGGAGCCAGAGGCAGCCCTGACCATACTAGGCCCTATGGGGAGCAGGGGCTGGGTGAGAAATAGGCAAGCGTTGCTTTCCTGAACAAAGAGGCAGTGGGGCTATGTTTTGTTCCAAGAGCAGAGTTTCCCGTTGCAGAATGCAGCTCCTAGTAGCCAGATTTGAGCATTTCTGAGATAAGCCCTAGGAGCATGCCTCCCTACCTGATGAAGTGTGGGTTGCTGGGGCCTGTGCAAACAAGGCATTTTCAGGCCCAATCAGCCTTCTCCCTGATGCAGAACACGTTTGGAGTTAGTTTCCAGCTCAGGAGACCACCAGCCAAGCAGCAGTGCCCACGGAGCCAGAGGCAGGCTGGCCCCACGTTGGCCCTATGGGGAGCACAGGGGTGAGTGAGAAATAGGCAAGCGTCGCGTTCCTGAGGAAAGGCGCAAAGGGGCTGCGGATTGTTCCCAGAGCAGAGTTTCCCTTTGCAGAATGCAGATCCTAGAATGCAGTTTTGAGGTGGTTCTCAGATAGGCCCTAGAGGGTACCTCCCTAGCAGGCGAAGGGTGGGTTGATGGGGCCTGTGTTAACAAAGCATTATCAGGCCCAATCATTATTCTCCCCAAGGCAGAACACGTTTGGAGTGAGTCTCCAGCTCAGGAGACCACCAGTCAAGCAGCAGTGCCCAAGGAGCCAGAGGCAGCCCAGCCCATACTTGGCCCTATGGGGAGCAGAGGGCTGGGTGAGAAATAGGCAAGCGTTGCTTTCCTGAGAGAACACGCAATGGGGCTCTGTTTTTTTCCCAGAACAGAGTTTCCCTTTGCAGAATGCAGCTAGAAG
>NW_025927378.1:0-36157 GCF_016906955.1 Phacochoerus africanus
CTAGATAAATACCCAAGAGAAATGAAAATGTATGTCCACAAATAACTTGTACACAAGTGTTAACAGCAGTATTATTAATAACAGCCGAAACATGAAACAACCCAAATGTCCATCAGCTGATCAACGTAAAGACAAAATGTGGAATGTCCACCAGTGTAATATTATTGTATGGCCACACAAAAAGGAAATACCGATACATGCTATAACATGGATGCGCCGTTAAAACACTATGCTAAGTGAAAGAAAACAGTCACAAATGATCTATATATTATTCCATATATTGAGAATATGTTGAGAATAGGCAATCTATAGAGATGGAACATAGATTAGTGGGAGGAAAATAATGTGGAGATGGAAGGGTGATAACTAAGGGGTATGAAGTTTATTTTTGAGGTGATGGAAATATTTTGAAGTTGACTGTTCAATGGTTACACATATCTGTGAAATACCAAAAGCCACTGAATTTATACTTTATATTGTCGAATTATATAGGATGTGAATTTTATCTCAATAAAGCTATTTAAGAAGGAGAAAAACTTGGAGATCCTGCTGTGGGGCAACGGGACCGGTGGCGTCTTGGGAGCACTGGGATGAGGTTTGATCCCTGGCCTGGGAACTCCATATGCCATGGGGCGGTCAAAAAAAAAAAAAAAAAAAAGACAGAAAGAGGAGTTCCCGTCGTGGCGCAGTGGTTAACGAATCCGACTAGGAACCATGAGGTTGTTGGTTCGGTCCCTGCCCTTGCTCAGTGGGTTAACGATCCGGCGTTGCCGTGAGCTGTGGTGTAGGTTGCAGATGCGGCTCGGATCCAGCGTTGCTGTGGTTCTGGTGTAGGCTGGTGGCTGCAGCTCCGACTCGACCCCTAGCCTGGGAACCTCCATATGCTGCAGGAGCGGCCCAAGAAATAGCCAAAAAAAAAAAAAAAAAAGACAGGAAGAGAGAAAAACTTTAATAGATTTTAAAGTTAAAGTATTACGTATTTGCTCAATTAGCAGATCTTAAAATATACCCACCATCATATGAAGATCCATAAAGTTTTTAAATATTGAAAGGGCTTTTTTCCCCTATAAATCATAAAAAATTGATAAATAGATAGGATTTTATCAAATTTAAATATCTGCTGATCAAAAGACTCTATTAAGAAATGAAAAGGCAGGAGTTCCTATCGTGGTTCAGTGGTTAACGAATCTGACTAGGAACCATGAGGTTGTGGGTTTGATCCCTGGCCTTGCTCAGTGGGTTAAGGAGCCAGCATTGCTGTGACCTGTGGCGTAGGTCACAGATGTGGCTCGGATCTATCGTTTCGGCTCTGGCATAGGCTGGCAGCTACAGCTCCGATTCGACCCCTAGCCTGGGAACCTCCATATGCCGAGGGAGCGGTCCTAGAAAAGGCAAAAAGACAAAAAGAAAAAAAAGAAAAGAAATGAAAAGCCAGGAGTTTCTGTCCTGGCTCAGCATTTAACAAGCCCAACTGGTATCCATGAGGATGTGGGTTTGACCCCTGGCCGCAATCAGTGGGTTAAGGATCTGGCATTGCTGTGAGCTGTGGTGTAGGTTTGCAGACACAGCTCGGACCCATGTTGCTGTGGCTGTGGTGTAGGCTGGCAGTTACAGCTCTGATTCTACCCCTAGCTTGGGAACCTCTATATGCCACAAGTGCAGCCCTAAAAAAAGATTAAAAAGAAATGAAAAGACAAGCTACACACTTACACACCTGGGAGACAATATTTACAATACGTCTATCTGACAAAGGACTTATATCTAAATACGTAAAAGAACTCATAACTTAGTATAAGACAAATAACCCAATTAAAAATGGGCAAAAGATGTGAAGAGACAGTTCACAAAGATAGGCAAATGCCCAATAAACTCCTAAAAAGATGCTCAAACAGTACTAATCATCAGATAAATGCAATTAAAACTACAATAAGACACCACTGCATACCCACCGTGTTAGTGAGGATGTGGAGGAACCAGAATTTCTTACACTATTGGTGAGAATGTAGAAGGGTACCACCGCTTTGGAAAATTTGGCAATTTTTTTATAAAGTCATATATTTATCGTATGATGTAGCAGTTCCTCTGTCAGGCATTTACTCAAGACATATGAAAACATATGTTCACCCTAAGACTTGGTAAATAAAAGTTCATAGTCCCTTTAGTCATGATAGGGAAGGAAAAGAAGAAAAACCTAGAAGTCCATTGACAGATGTCTGGATAAATAAATGTGGTACCTCCGTACAATGGAGGGTGTTCAGACTCAAAAAGGAAAGAATTACTGTTGATTCAAGTCACAACATGGATGAATCTCAAAAACGTGAAGCTGAACGGAAGAAGCCAGACACAAGAGCATAATGCTATATAATCCTATTCATATTCATTCTAGGAAAGAGAAATCTAATCCATAAATGACAAGTCAGGCCACTTCCTATCTGAGGCTAGAAGTAGTGGTGGGCTGAGTAGGAAGGAGCCCAAGGGAACTTTTTTTTTTTTTGTCTTTTTGCTATTTCTTGGGCCTCTCCCAGAGCCACAGCAACGCGGGATCCGAGCCACGTCTGCAACCTACACCACAGCTCACAGCAACGCTGGGATCGTTAACCCACTGAGCAAGGGCAGGGATCGAACCTGCGACCTCATGGTTCCTAGACGGATTCATTAACCCACTGCGCCACGACGGGAACTCCTAAGGGAACTTTATTATGGGGTGATAGAGATAATTCTACATCTTGGTCGTGGCAGGGGTTACATGAGTGTATTAATTCTCAATACTTATTGAACGGTACCTTTTACATTGGTACATTTAGGGGGTAGGGAGGGATGAGCAAAGAAACTACTCTGTATGCTGCTATGATGGTAGATACCTATCATTATACATTTGCTCAAATGCATAGAATGTCCAAGGCTAAAAGTTGACCCTACTGTAAACTGTGGACTTTGGGTAAGAGAGATGTGTCAATGTAGGGTAATGGATTGCACCAGATGCCCTACTCTGGTGGGGGATGTTGACAGTGCAGAAGGCTGTGCATGAGTGGGTGCAGGGCTGTAATATAAGTACTCTCTGTACTTGGCAGAGTTCTGCCATGAACTTAAAACTGCTCTGAAAATTAGCTTGTTAAAATTTTTAATAGGTACATTTTAATAGGTATACAAAGTATACCTCAATACAGTTGACTTTGACAGTGTTTTCCTTACTCAAAAATGCTGACTTCCTTTAACGTAGACCAGGAGTCAACAAACTACAGGGACCATGGGGCAAATCCAGCCCCCATCTCTATGTGTATGGTCTTTGAGCCAAGAATGGTTTTTCCAATTTTAAATGGCTGAAAATATCAAAAGGGGAGTTCCTATCATGGCTCAGCAGTTAATGAACCCAGCTGGTATCCAAGAGGATGCAAGCCCAATCCCTGACCTTGCTCAGTGGATTAAGGATCCTGCATTGCCTTGAGCTGTGGTGTAGGTTCGCAGATTGCGGCTCAGATCTGGCATTTCTGTGGCTGTGGCATAGGTTGGAAGCTACAGCTCTGATTCGACCCTAGCCTTGGAACCTCCATATCCTTCAGGTGTGGCCTGAAAAAGCCTATCTATCTATAGATATATATATATCTATAGGTAGGTAGTTGATAGATAGATAGATAGATAGATAGATAGATAGATAGATAGATAGATATAAAGGACACAATTTAATTATATCCACATTGTATGTGTAGTTCAAATAATAAGGTTTTACTCAAACAGAGCCACAGTCATTGCTTCTCAACATAAAATGACTTCATTGAGTCACTGCAAGACATCATACAGTCCATAAAGCCTAAAATATTTACTGTCTAGCCCTTTCCAGAAAAAGTCTGCCAACCCCTGTCTAAGCGATCATCTCTTCTCAATAACACTATTCCTTTGCTGGGTTCCAGGAGGCAAGGATTGTTCATGGTTGCACTTTTGAAACCAACAATAGGGGAACATTTAGTGAGAAAAGCAACTAAGGTAAACCAGTTAACAAAATTCATTTCCTTAGAGCTTGGGTGTTACAGATTATAGGTGTTCTTTGGAGTTCTTTTTCACCCTTGGGAGAAATTGTGGTCAGGCTTGAAGTCGAATTTCAGAGATAAAACATCCTCCCTCTTGCTTACTGCAAGCCAGCCTGAAGGGGGACAGCCAGCTGGCTGGACCTGGGTGGGGACAAGGACTACAGAAGTTAATATGGTCCCTCTTAGGCCTGCAGTTTCCAGCCACTTTCCTTTTCTTTTCGACTCCTCTTCTCTTGACTCTGAGAGCACTTCAGAAGCACAGTCAGCCACAAGACTCAGCATTGGTTTCCTGGGTCAGCCCTTACCTTCAGAAGAGAGTCCATCTTTTCCCATCCACTCTCCTGTCCCTCTGTCCCTATGTGGCAAGAGCAGGGACTTGCTTTCTTTCCTTTTTCCCCATCCCATCTTGCCCTGAGTCCCAGGGCCCAGGCCTGCCCCAAGAGCCTTCAAAGGTTAGAAGCAAATTGTGTCATATTGCTCTCTGATTCTTCAGCTCCATGGTGTTCTTTTTCTTTCTTTCTTTTTTTGTTATTTCTTTTTTTAAAGTTATCAGGATATATTTTATTTTATTTTTTTCCCACTGTACAGCAAGAGGATCAAGTTATCCTCACATGCATACATTTTTTTTTCCCATCCATGGTGTTCTTATTTAAGAGAAACCATGTTAAAGAAGCTTCCAGAGAAATTTAAAGGGAAAAGTAACCGAATCACACAGCCTAAGAGGAGTCTGTGGAAACAAGAAAAGACAGGGCATGAACTTTACCTCTTTGAAGGATTTAGGTGGTTATAAGATCATTACGAATACTGGAGTCTGAGTTTGTTTTTTTTGTTTGTTGTTTTTTTTTAGGGCCGCACCTGTGGCATATGGAGGTTCCAAAGCTAGGGGCTGAGTTGGAGCTGTAGCTGCTGGCCTACACCAGAGCCGCAGCAACGCAGGATCCTAGCTGAATCTGCTACCACCTACACCACAGTTCACGGCAACGTCGGATCCTTAACCCACTGAGTGAGGCCAGGGATCGAACCTGCGTCCTCATGGATGCTAGTCAGATTTGTTTCTGCTGAGCCATGGTGGGAACTCCTGAGATTCTTTTTTTTTTTTTTTTCTTTCCTTCTTGTGGGGACCTTCCCACTTCAGAGGCTACCTCTGTGTATCAGGCATGGGGGCCACTGACTCCGTTTTTCATTCCCTAGGAGAATGTTTTTATACATTTACCCAGTTTACAGGCAGAGAAATGCTGTCTGCTCCACCAGCAAAATTAACACCAGAAGGCTCTAGTTGGAAAGCTCCTTCCTAAGACAATGACACAGCTCCTCCCCCTAAGCACACTCTGCCTCCTATGAACCCACATGAGGAACAACTCGGTGAGGTGAATGGATCATTTCCTCTGGCGGAGGAGGAAAAACGACAAAAGGCCAAACATCTTTGTATGCATGCTGATGAAAAGGTGCCTTACTGCTGTATTTACCTAATAAAATCTTTCTCCAAGTGAACACACTGAGATAGAGTGTCTTATTTGCACATCAGACCTGGGGCATTGAAAGCATAAGCCACTGTACATAGAAACCCCCTTTTCAAAGAAACACAGGAAAGGAAGACTTTAAGTAGAATGAAAACAAGCCCAAACTGAGAGATGACTCTGAATAAGATGGGTATGGGTAAAAACCATGAATTTGAACCCATAAGCTGCATAAAAATCGCTCTTGTTACTTCTTCAAGGACACACCTCTGCCTGGGCACTGTGTATCCAGTAAGAGAAAACGAGAGAGGGACCAGGGAAGCCTGACCCAGGAGGCTGAGCATCAAAGGGAAGCCCTACCTTCCTCTTGTAACTTCAAGTCAAGCTACTCAGCAGACATGAAATTTGCCAATGGAAGAGTCGATGTGCATCAACTGTTGCCATCTTCTCGACTCTCTTCTAACACCCTAAAGGGCGGCGGGCATCCAAGGAGGCTTTGCACGCATCTCTGTACGAACTTGCAGTCTTAGAGGTTGCCCCCAGCAAATGTTTTGGCTGCCGTCTCCTCAGAGACAAAATCAGTTCAGAGCCTTATGGCTCTAGCTCCGCTATCACTTGGGACACACTCCGGCGTGAATATTAGATTAAAGGAAGTCATTCTGGGAACATGGAAGTGCTTTAGCTCATAGGCAGAATTTGGTCAGGAGTTCAGTTTCCTCACTACACTGTCCTGCCTGTTTCACTACACCTGGGTTTGTAAGGATCAGCAGAAAAGGAAAGCAACAAAGTCTTCATCAACAATCAAAAATTACGGAGTTCCCGTCGTGGCGCAGTGGTTAACAAATCCGACTAGGAACCATGAGGTTGTGGGTTCGATCTCTGGCCTTGCTCAGTGGGTTAACGATCCGGCGTTGCCGTGAGCTGTGGTGTAGGTTGCAGATGCGGCTCGGATCCCGCGTTGCTGTGGCTCTGGCGTAGGCCGGTGGCTACAGCTCCGATTAGACCCCTAGCCTGGGAACTCCTTATGCCGAGGGAGAGGCCCAATAAATGGCAAAAAAGACCAAAAAAAAAAAAAATTAGTCTATGCATACAGAAAACCAACTTAGTGTCGCCAAAGGGGAAAGGTTGTGGCAGGGGGCAGGGGAGGGATAAATTGGGAATTAGGGATTAACAGATACACACTACAGTAATAAAACAGATAAACGACAAGGATCTACTACTCCATAGCACAGGGAACTATATTCAATATCTTGTAATAACTTAGAAAAGAATCTGAAAAAGAATATGTATATACATATGTATATGTATACACTTATATATCTGAATAACTTTGCTATACACCTGCAACTCTGTAAATCAACTAAACTTTAATTTAAAAAAATTAGTATAGGCGTTCCCATTGTGGCTCAGTGGTAATGAGCCCAACCAGTATCCATGAGGAAGAGGATTTGATTCCTGGCCTTGTTCAGTGGGTTAAGGATCTGGCATTGCCACAAGCTGCGATATAGGTCGAGGATGCAGCTCAGATCTGGTGTTGGCAGCAGCTACAGCTCCAATTTGATCCCTAGCCGGGGAAATTCCATATGCTGCGGGTACGGCCCTAAAAAGACAAATACTACTACTACTACTACTACTACTACTACTACTACTACTACTAATAATAATAATAATAATAATGATGATGAATTAAAAATTAGTCTATGCAAACCTATCCAAATGGTGAGGGGACAGACTTAGATTTGGGCTCCCTTCTCTTCATTTTGTCTTCACTTCTAAGAACTACCCAGGTTTGCCTTCCTGATGGACACGCTCTTGTCCTCTCTCTCCTCACTAATGCCAGTCTTTTTCATTTTATTAATTTTTTTTTCTTTTTAGGGCCACACCTGAGGCATATGGGAAATTCCCAGGCTAGGGGTCGAATCCGAGGCTCATCTGTGACCTATGCTACAGCTTGCAGCCATGCCAGATCCTTAACCCACTGAGCGAGGCCAGGGATCAAACCTGCATCCTCATGGATACTAGTGGGGTTCATAACCTGCTGAGCCATAATGGGAACTCCCAGTGCTTTTTATTAAGCACATCCTATCAGTGCTCTTTGCTAAACTTACCTGCCCATGAGGTGCTAATGAGAGAGAGGTTTAGTGTGAAACGTCTCCATTTCTGTTACACGATACGTTAAAGATCTTCAACTCCATTCCTTAAGGGGGTGTGGGAGTCCTAAAGCACCAAAGGCATAGCTTTGGGGGAGATACTTTGGGGTAAGCAACCTTCATGGTCCTTTAAAATCATATCACATAAATGTCTGCCTAACCTGCTCGAACCGCAAGTTATCCTGGAGAGGACACAGCAGCTAGATTCTCTCAAAGGCTGATTTGGGGCCAGGTGCTGTGGTAGGGACCGCTTTACATAGGCTACTTCATTGAAGCAGGTGACTGACAACTTTCATTTAGTTAAAAGAGAAGTTGACTCTTTTTTTTTTTTTGTCTTTTTGCCATTTCTAGGGCTGCTCCCACGGCATATGGAGGTTCCCAGGCTAGGGCTCTAATCGATGCTGTAGCCGCCGGCCTACACCACAGCCACAGCAACATGGGATCCGAGCCGCATCTGCAACCTACACCACACAGCTCATGGCAACGCTGGATCCTTAACCCACTGAGCAAGGCCAGGGTTCGAACCCCAAACCTCATGGTTCCTAGTCGGATTCATTAACCATTGAGCCACAACGGGAACTCTGAGAAGTTGACTCTTAGAGCTGAGAAATCTCTGGACAATATAGAAGCACCCTCCCACTTATTTCACAGGTTTGGGCTTCAGTGTTTGGGAGACATCCCCCTCCATCACGTGGCTGTGGGAGAACTTAGTAGAAGCGGGGCTTCAGACACTGGTGGGAACCCTAGCCTCCATTCTAAGGCTAACCCTCTCCCATGCCATCATCCCAAACCAAGCCAGGTCTGGGCAAGACTTTGGGTCATTTCTTTCTGAAGACTGGTTCCGCTGCTGCTCCCCTTCAACAGCACTGGTAAAGTTGACTAGATGATGAATGTTATCAAACATTCCTCATCACCAAAAGCCCACACTTGTTAATCTCCATGGAGGCGGGGTTTCTTGAAAGTGGCTTCTTAACATGAAACAATTCACCAAATGCTGAGTGATTGCTTTTGCAAGGTGAACAGGTGTGGTGTGTATTATGGTACACATATTCAGTGAGAGTCACACGGTGTGTGAACTTCCTTTCTGCTCCATTAGTCCATGTTTCCTACTCACTTTTCTCATTAAGTTCCTGGGACAGCAGTAAGATGGCACTCCTGGTTGTGGTTCATACAGGAGGAAAGATCAGGCTTCTCAGGACTTCCTTCAGTCCAGTTTCCCATCTGCATCCCTCCAGGACCTCTTTCCAGAACTATCTTCAAACATGGTGATTATAGCAGCCTTACTCATAATTGCGAAAACTTGGAAGCAGCTAAGATGTCCTTTAGTAGGTGAATGGATAAATAAACTGTGGTATGTCTACACAATGGAATATTACTTAACACTGAAAAAGAGCTATCAAGTCATGAAAAGACATGGAAGAACCTTATGTAGACATTACTAAATGAAAGAGGCCAATCAAAAAAGGCTACTAAGGGAGTTCCCACCGTGGCACAACGGATTAAGAATCTGACTGTAGTGGCTTGGATCATTGTGGAGGAATGGGTTTGATCCCAGGTCCAGCACAGTGGGTTAAAGGATCCAGTATTGCTACAGCTGCCCAGGAACTTCCATATGCTGTGGGTGTGGCCATTTTAAAACAACAAATGCTACTAAGATTCTGGTCACCAGTTCCAGGGTATGTGTGTTCTCTGCCACCAGCTGGGTGTCCTACACTTCAGATCAATTCTGACACCATCTACCCAGATTGATCAGATTCCACAGGTTAAGGACTCAGTTCCGCAAGACTGCCCTCTGTTTCTGATGCTAATTGTAAGTTTAGGTTATTATCTGTGCATCTGCCCCAATTCCATAGGCACGATTGATTAAATCATTGTCCATGGTAAATTATTCAACTTCCAGCCCCTCTCCTCTTCCTGGAAATCAGAGGATTAAAAGTTCCAATTCTTCTTCTTCTTTTTTAATGGCCACACTCGTGGCATGCGGAAGTTCCCAGGCTAGGGGTCAAATTGGTGCTGCAGGGGTGAGCCCATGCTACAGCCACAGTAAATGCTGGATCCAAACTGCACCTACAACCTACACCCCAGCTTGCAGCTGGATCCTTAACCCACTGAGCAAGGTCAGGGATCAAACCCACATCCTCATGGATCCTAGTTGGATTCTTAACTCTATGAGCCACAAAGGGAACTCCAAAAGTTCCGATTCTTATTTAGGGTTGGTTCTCTTGCCAACTGGCCCCCATCCTTTGGTGCTTTCTAAAATTTACCTCATTAATGAAAAAGACATCATTATTGCCTTTACCACTTAGGAAATTCTCAGTGTTTTAGGAACTCTATGCCATAAATGGGTGTAAGATCAAATATAGATTTCTTTTCTTACTTATTTTTATTTACTTATTTATTTTGGTCTTTTTAGGACCCCACCTGTGGCTTACGGAAGTTCCCAGGCTGGGGGTCGAATAAGAGCTGTAGCTGCCAGATCCTTAACCCACTGAGCGAGGCCAGGGATTGAACCTACATCCTCATGGATGCTAGTCAGATTCATTTCCTCTGACATGACGGGAACTCCTAGATTTCTTTTTTAAAATTACAGTTGATTTATAGTGTTGTATAGTTTCTGCTGTATAGCGGAGTTACTCAGTCATACATCTCTCTCTCTCTCTCTGTATATATATATACATTTTTTCTTATACTATCTTCCATCTTGCTCTATCCCAAGTGATTTCTTATCACTTAACAATATCACACAATATGATTCCAATTATACACATCCCAGAAAAGACAAAACTATGGAAATAATTAAGACCAGTTGTGGCCAGGGGTTGGAGGAAGAGAGGGATGAATAGGCAGACTGTAGAGGATTTTCAGTAAAACTACTTTGTATGGTACTCTAAGTGATGGGTGCATGTCCTCAAGCATTTGTCCAGACTCATAGAACATGCAACACTGGGAGTAAACCCTGATTTAATTGTGGACCTCGAGCAATTATAGTGTTAGTGTAGGTTCATCATTTGTAATAAATGTGCCACAGGGGCAGGGATGTTGGTAGTGGGAGACTCCACACATATAGAAGGGGAGAAAAATATATGGAAAACCTCCATATTTTCTGCTCAATTTTGCTGTGAACCTAAACAGTTATTTAAAAATAGTCTTTTTTTTTTTTTTTTTTAAATAGAGTGAAGGGAATATTTGTCTACTTAGCTTGGACTTCTCCCATCCCCCAACCCCCTTTTCCTTCCTTTCTTCCCCCAGATTCAATTCCCACAGCTTCTCAAGGGCATAAGATCATGCTGCCTTTTGCTTTCCTATACATGAATACATACTATGGTGTTAGGACTTAATATGTAATTCTGCACAATTTTAAGGCATGTTAGGAGTTTTTTGTTGTTTTGTTTTGTTTTGTTTTAATGGCCGCGCCTGAGGCATATGGAAGTTTTCAGGCTAGTGGTCAAACTGGAGCTGCAGCTGCCAGCCTACACCATAACCACAGCAACACAGATTCCTAGCCACATCTTTGACCTTGCAACAACGCTGGATCCTTACCCCCACTGAGTGAGGCCAGGGATGGAACCCGCATTCTCCTGTATACTAGTTGGATTCTTAACCCGCTGAGCCACAAGAAGAACTCCCAGGAGTATTTTTTAAAAGCGCAGCTTGAGGGGAGTTCCCGGTCATGGCGTGGTGGTTAATGAATCCGACTAGGAACCATGAGGTTGCAGGTTTGATCCCTGGCCTCGCTCAGTGGGTTAAGGATCAGGCACTGCCGTGAGCTGTGGTGTGGGTTGCAGATGCGGCTGGGATCCCGCGTTGCTGTGGCTCTGGCGTAGGCCGGTGGCTACAGCTCCGTTTCGACCCCTAGCCTGGGAACCTCCATATGCCGCGGGAGTGGCTCTAGAAAAAGACAAAAAAAAAAAAAAAAAAACACGCGCAGCTTGAGGAAGGCAATGCTACATCAAAGGAGTGAATCTTCAGCGTGGAAAGTCAGGCATTCACGGAGGAGCTATTCCGAGGACGATGGTAGGAAGGAACTTGCCTGGTGCCTTGTAAGCCAATCCTGGTGCTACCTAGCAGATAAATTAATAGCCTTCCTGAATATTGCTGTTCAGCTCCGATTCATTTATTGAATGCCTACTTGGTGCTCAGCACTGTAATAACAATTTCCAACATCCTACTTGGCTTAATTAAAATCTGAATTTTAATTCAAAATTATAGGCATAGAAATCAAGAAACTTGCCCCCACCCACCCTGCAAAATGGAAAAACCAGGATGGTCATGAAGTCAAAGACCAGTGTTTGATATTTCCACTATAGTCTGCTTTACCACACAGAACTCTACATTCCCAAGATAGAAAATACATTGGTTACGCTGGCTATTGTCAAAGACTAGTGGGTAAGTGGTGCCCTTAATACTGAAAATCAGTGCTTTTAATACTAAAGTTTCTGAGTTAATAGTAATGCCTCAAATAAAAAGACATGAACGTCATTTCCCACATCTGCAGGTCAAACAGAGCTTTATGCATAGTCCCTAAACTCAGAGCATAGTCCTCTCCCACAGTCTCAAAAAAGGTAACGGACTCAACGGGACTCGCATTCAATCAATCAATACGCACTTACTGGGCAACTGGTATATGCTCGCCAGAAATCTAGGTACTGGGCGAAATGTAACTCACTTCCTGTTTACAGCTTGGTTAGGAACCAAAACCTACACTGAAAGGAGACAGCTAGAACATAAACTGTAATACAGTAGGTGCTAAAATTAGGGAAGCAGACAATAGGGGTTCAAATGAAGCACAAATCTCTTGAAATTGGAGTGATTAAGAAAGTCTTCAGGGACATGTTTTGGAGGTGGATTATAAGCAGATAAAAGGAGAGAAGGGCTCAAGGACCAAGGGTTCAGGAGGAGGCTGTTGCAATGATCTCAGCTTGAGACCATGAGAGTAGAAAGAGGTATAAGGGGTATAAGAAGGAAAGCAGAGTTGCCAGTGAAAAATCGATAGAATTTACTAATTCACAGGATGTGGGCAACAGGGCAAAGGCCTCTAGACTCAAAAGCAGCACCAGGATTTCTCCTGAAATAAAGGCGAGGTCAGGACATGATTTGGAAGTTGCTTTGGGATGTATTAGAAGCGGCATTGGACTGGCCTAGGCATCTAGTGAGCAGTGAGAGTGTTCTGGTTCTCTCAAAGAAGGCTGGAACCAGAGTTAAAGACTTTGGTGTTCTGTGCCGAGAGGTATAAAAATAGATAAAGCCACAGAGGAGCAAATTACCCTCTGTTGATATTGACAAGGTACAGTCTCTGTTCCGAGCATTGCATAGAACATTTTGGAAGAATCGTCTGATTTACTGGTCTCAGCAACTCCATTAGGTAGACAGGGTGTCATTCCTCATGTTTTTGTAGGTGGAGAAACTGAGCTTTAGAGGGTTTTTATCATTTCCCAAAGTCAATCGGCAGATAAGCAGAGAGTGGAGCTAGGGTTAGAAACTAAGCTCTGACTCCAAACTCATAGTCTTAAAGGCAAGAGAAGATAGGATGGCAGACTGCTGATGACCAGGAACCTACATGGGTAGATCAGCTTGTCTGTCTCAGCTGCAAGGCTGTGGGAAACTGCCAAGGCCAGAGAAGATGGGGAGGTGGGGAGGGAGGCCGAGCCTTCAGGCACCTGGCTAGGGCGTCCCTCAGTGAGGCATCTTTTCCTAAGAATGTGTGTCCAGGTGAGAGAGTTGGGCCGACTGAATCAAGGTCATCTTGATCTCCTCTGTTTATTTTCTCTTCGCCACTTCCTGAGCAAACTTGCTTAGATTACCCAGTCCAGCCTGGTGCTCTTTTCACCCAGTCAACCTCCTCCCCGCCATCTTCCAACTCTCCCCGATTGGTCCCGCTGAGAACCTGTTCACTCACCAGTTGTTCAAAGTTGTGCCTCAGTTTAGTTAGTTTAGTTAGTTGCCCATGTGGACCACACAACCTTGAATAGTTTTTTTGTTTTAATTTTACTTTCCTATATTTTTTCTTTTTTTTCTTTTCTTTCTTTTTTTTTTTTTTTTTGTCTTTTTAGGGCCATACCTGTGGCATATGGAGGTTCCCAGGCTAAGAGTCCAATCGGAGCCCTAGCCACCGGCCTACACCACAGCCACAGCAACATGGGATTTGAGCCAAGTCTGTGACCTACACCACAGCTCATGGCAATTCCAGATCCTTAACCCACTGAACAAAGCCAGGGGTAGAATCCAAGTCCTCATGGATGCTACTCGGGTTCATTAACTGCTGAGCCATGACAGGAACTTTGCTTTCCTAGATTTTTTAAATCCTTTTTTATTCTTTGTTGGGACAGCAAATGCAGGCCTTCTTTGCTAGGTCTCTAGCATTTTTCGGCTTCATACTCTTATCCAGGGGCCAGCCCACAGGCCACCTTGGGTCTACAGTCAGTTTTCTGGCAAGCACCTGGGAGCTAATAATGGCTTTTATATTTTTTAAGGGTTACATAAAGAGGAGGGGGAGGAGAGAGACTGTGCGGGGTCAAGCAAAGGAGGCACACACCTGGAGTACAACATTTAAGAAGGAGCCAAAGACTTCTATAATCAAGACAATATTTTAATGTAATATATTAAACAGTCAGATTGGCAACATGTGGTCTGCAGATGAGCCACCTGTTTTGTAAAGTTTTATTGGAACCAGAGTCAGGATTAGAATGAGATCCGGTCATGAGAGTGCATGGCTGGATCCCATTTTTATTCAACATTTTGATATCTTGTTCATCATAGATTTTTTGGCATTAAGCAGATTTTTATAAAACTTTGTGTTGAATTATCATTTATCTTGATGACTGAGATTTTGGCGCCCTGTGAAATTTGCACCCAAAGCAGATGCTTCACTTAACTCACCCTAGTCCCCACCCCACCTTGCAATCTGGCCTTTGCGGAAAAAGTTTGCTGACCTCTGCTGTTCTCTGCTGCTTGGATTCTGTTCTTCTTGAAGTCATTCTTCTTAAAGCGCCTGCACTTTGCTTCTAATTTGATAGATTGGTTTTTACTGAGCTCCCGAGTAAGAGACACCATTTCTTGGATTCCATATTGTCTTCTTTTTTTTTTTTTTTGTCTTTTTGCTATTTCTTGGGCCGCTCCCGCAGCATATGGAGGTTCCCAGGCTAGGGGTCGAGTCGGAGCTGCAGCCACCAACCTACGCCAGAGCCACAGCAATGCGGGATCCGAGCCACGTCTGCAACCTACTCCAGCTCACGGCAACGCTGGATCGTTAACCCACTGAGCAAGGCCAGGGACCGAACCCGCAACCTCATGGTTCCTAGTCGGATTCGTTAACCACTGCGCCACGACGGGAACTCCCCTCCATATTGTCTTCTGAACAGAAATTATCTCAGAAAGTCCTCTTAGGTCTGAAAATGATTTTAATTTTGCACCTGCATTTATGGAAAATTTGGCTAAGTATGCAGTCCTAAAAGCAACTGTATTTTTCCCCAGAACTTCGATTACCTGAGCCCATTGTCTTCTTGCATCTTTTATTGCTGACGAGAAATTTACAGACAAGAACTCTGATACCAGTCTGGTTTTTCACTCCTTTTTTCTCATGAGCCATTTGTCACCATCTTTCCTTCATCCTTTGTGCTCTGAAATTGCCCAGTGATGCACTGGGGGGGTGGGGGAGGGGTTCTCTTGTCAGATGTCCTGTTCCTCTCTGGGGACATATGAACTTTTGCATTTTAAAGGCTCATACTTCATCTTCTCTCAGGAAATTTTTCTTCTCTTCATCATTTGATTATGTCCTTCCCTCTATTTACTTTCTTAAATTCCTAATAAGCTGATGTTGGACACTCTGGCTTGATCCTGTATCTTTTTTCCATCTCTTCCCACTGAATATTTTTTATTTCCCAAGGGCCTGTTCTTGTTCTCATTTTTCCATTTGTCATGGCACATTTTATAGATAGGCATCACGATTAAGCACTGATAGTTCTGAGATCCTACTTCATGTAGAAGTTTATATCAACTCCTTCTTGATGTATATATATATTTTTTGGTAGAACTTGATGGTGAGTATTTGTGTCTAACAGATAAACAGAGAAGCACGGGGCTCACTTTCTTAAACTTTAAAGCAGTGATTCCTATTCTTAAAAAAGGAAATAGGAATCTATTTTTACCTTCCTATTTGAGGTAAGCATCACACAATCTCAAGATGACTGGTTAAGCAATAAGCATCATTTTCTGGACCAGAAACAATGGATGGACATTGAATCCAGGACACTGATCTCAATAATGCTATACCCATCTCTTCTCTCCTCCCTGTTCAAACTTCCTTCCGGAAGCGTCCTTATCTGCCATGTCTGTTACTGCAAAGCTGCTCGCTCTCTCTCGATTGCTCTCCCCCTACCGTCATTTTTATGCTCAGGACCTGTTTGTAGGAAGGGAGAAGTGGGGCAGGGAGGGCTCCAAGTCCTCCAGGAGGGAAAGACCCTGGAGTCAGGAAATGGGGTTTCAGTCCTAGTTCTGTTCACTTCCTTGCCTTTAGGCAAGACATACAGCCTCTTGCTATTTAAAGTATGGTCCTCCACCAGCAACCTGGGCTTTATCTGGGAACTTGTTAGGAATGAGGAATCAAATGAGGACTCTCAGGCTCTGATCCAGACTCAACGGATCAAAATGGGCATTTTAACAAGATCCACAGATGAGCTGTGCGCCCATGAAAATGTGGGCAGCACTGCCTTAGCCTCTCTGAGTCTAAATTTTCTGCAGAATGAGGATCAGCAGATTTGTGTTTAAAGGGGCTTTAAGTCTTCACCACACAGCAGACATGGAGGGAAAGAGGAAAGAGATGGGGACCCTTCAGAAAGGGAAACACACAATGTCCAACACATCAACGCCTTCAGTGCCATGACTGCTGCCTCCCTCACTTTTCCCACGTTGCACATTTACACCCTGAAGGAAAGCTGACAACTGGAGTTCCCGTCGTGGCGCAGTGGTTAACGAACCTGACTAGGAACCATGAGGTTATGGGTTCGATCCCTGGCCTTGCTCAGTGGGTTAAGGATCCAGCGTTGCTGTGAGCTGTGGTGCAGGTCGCAGACGTGGCAGCTACAGCTCCAATTCGACCCCTAGCCTGGAAACCTCCATATGCCACAGGAAGCGGCCCTAGAAAAGGCAAAAAGAAAAAAAGGAAAAGAAAACAAAAAAAAAAAGAAAAGAAAGCTGACAATCAACACATTCTACCCAGCAAGAAGCCCAAGGAGAGAACACATTTATTTAACTGAAGAAAAAATCCACACTAACTGCTTATACACACCAAACAAAGGGCAATGTGCTACACACACCATTCTGTACCTTGTTTTTTTACCCCATTTAAAATTCCTGTAGTGGCTCAGTGGTTAATGAGCCCAATTAGCATCCATGAGGACATGGGTTTGATCCCTGGCCTTGCTCAGTGGGTTAAGGATCTGGCGTTACCATAAGCTGTGGTGTAGGTCACAGATGTGGCTCAGATCTGACGTTGCTGTGGCTCTGGCGTAGGCCAGTGGCTACAGCTCCAACTGGACCCCTAGCCTGGGAATCTCCATGTGCTGCAGGAGCAGCCCTAGATAAGGCAAAAAGACAAATAAAATAAAATAAAATAAAATAAAATATATGATACTGGGAAATTTTCCATGACAGTACAGAGAGAAGTTTTTTTTTTTCAATTTGTTTACAACTATATATAATTTCATAGTACTCATATGTCGTGAATTATGTAAATGTTTCATTAATGGCAGATAATTTAGGTTGCATTATCTTTGCTAATCTTAGAGACAGTAAATGATTATTCAGAGTGGTTTTATTTTGCATTTATCTTTTTGGGGAGGCAGAGGTGGGGAGGGGGCTCACCAAAAGCATGTGGAAGTTCCTGGGCCAGGGTTCCAACCAGCACCACAGCAGAGACCTGAGCCACAGGGGTGACAAAGCTCCATCTTTAACTGCTATGCCATCACGGAACTCCTCACATTTATCTTATGATGAGATATGGTGAACATCTCTGCACATGCTTAAAAGCCATTTTTGTTTTCCCTTCTTTTAACAGTCTGTTTATATCCTTTCCTGTTTTTTCCATTGAGTTATATGGGTCTTTTAGAATTGATAGGAATCCAACATCTAAATTGGGGGGCTATGGAGTTCCCGTTGTGGCACAGCAGAAACGAATCTGATTAGGAACCATGGGGTGGCGGGATTGATCCCTGGCCTCCCTCAGTGGGTTAAGGATCTGGCGTTGCCGTGAGCTGTGGTGTAGGTCACAGGCAAGGCTTGGATCCCAAGTGGCTATGGCTGTGGTGTAGGCTGGCGGCTACAACTCCGAATAGACCCGTAGCCTGGGTCTAATATGCCACAAGTGCGGCCCTGAAAAGACAAAAAAAACCATAAATAAATAAATAAATAAATTGAGAGGCTAGAAAGCAATGGAATTAAAACTTGCTATGGCCCACAAGCTCATTATTTCTGAACTAAAATATGATACAAATGTATTTAGGTTACAGATCAATTCCTTTGTCTTTTAACATGAAGGACTTCATTTTAAGTTCATAAATTTAGCTTAACAGAAAAAGAAGGCAAAAGCCACCAAACTTCATAGACTCTTACAATTTGAAAACTAGAAAGAATCTTCCACTTATGTAATTCTATTGCTTCATTGTATAGATTTAACCAAGAGAAATTAAGGCAGGCAGCCTTGGGTAACAGAAACAAAACCTCCAGATTATTAGCCCAGGGATCTTTATATTTTACTTTGTTGCATCTTTTATCTGCTACTTAGAGAAACCAGAATTTTCTGTCCTTGGCCAAAAGTTTCTTTGCAGGAGATCTTTGACTGGCCAATACCAAATGCTTTGAAGAAAATCCAGAGCAGCTGAGCTTACTTTTGCTGGGGCGCCTCTCCTAACTGGTTCTATTGCTCTCCCCACCTTGACCTTCAGCTCCTATAAAGAAAAGAATCTGGCAGTACTGGTAGACAAACAAATATTTTGGAGGTCTCCCCAATAATACGGCAGGACAAGACAGCTCAGGCAGAGGTGTGACCAGGAAAACCTTTCCAAGTCCGGCACTGCACTGGATGCAGCCATCCAAGATAAACAGACGGCTTAGTGAAATCTCAGGTCCTTGGCTCTTTGTCTTTAGGTCTGATCCCCTATAAAGGAGGAGTAATATTTGATGAGAAACAAAAGATTTGAGCAAACCAGGTAATAGTCACGTACAAGAATAGGCAAAGGAGTTTAATTGTTTAGATCCTGGATTAATACATGACGTGAGGTATAAAATTCCAAACACAAGGACTCCAGCAGAAGCAGTGGATGAGGAACTATGAGAGAACATCTAATTAGAGTTCTAGGCTGAGTAAGAGTGCAGGAGCCACGGGTCAAACTCGCTTCACAGTTCATTCCCATGTGTCATTCTGGCAGTCTCTGAAGAAAAACAAGTATTTCAATGCAAGAATGAGAGTTTAAAAGTGTACCATGCTGGCCTTGCTGAGCTATGCCATTAAGGGGAGAGGGAGTAGCAGACCATCTCTGATGGATCGTGAGCAGGGCTGTCTTAGCAGTTGTCCAGAAGATAGCTGCTTCCGAGATCAGGACTGCCCTGTACAGTTGCACAGCTTGTACACTGCTCAAAGGCACTGTCCGAAGGAGTGCATGGGCTGAAAGCCAGCCTACCTATCACTAGCCAAATCATGTGGGGAACAGATTCTCTTTGCAAAGGCACTGGCAGGGCTGCCCAGAGGAGGGTAGGTTTTTCTAATTTATGCAAAGGTTTATGTGTGGGTGTCACAGAGCACAGCATGAGGACAGCACAGCATGTGCAAGGCAGACGGATTCACATTGCATAAAATGTTGCTCTTCTACTTGTCTTTCTATTAGGGTTTTATCCTTCCTCTAAAGGCCTCAGCTACCCACTTCACCTGTCACCCAGTCCCAAAGAGCCTACCCCTAAATTTTCTTTGCACCCTTCATCTGTGCCAACAGATTGTATTTCTAAACTAGGAGTGCCTTTCAACTTAAATAGTTGATAAAACATCTTTCTCAATCCCCCCCACCCCGCCCCACACCTTTTAAAATAAATCACCTTTACTGGTTACTGACAGATGATGCTCAGCCTATAAAAACAGAAAAATCTTGAGGCAAAAGTATCAAGGAGAGAATTCAGAGTCCAAAAGCCTAGTTACAATGCATCCATTTGGAGTAGAGAGCATCTGGTATTTTAACTATCAGCTTACCACTTGGAGAACTCTGTTACATTTTTCTACTTAGAATTTTTTCCTATCTCTTTCTTTCTATTCTCTCTGTGTGTACGTGTGTGTGTGTGTGTGTGTGTGTGTTTGCCCCTCTTCCTCTCCCCATCCCCCTTCCCTCCCACAAGAGAGAACCACCTTTGTCTTCTCTAAGCTGATAATGATTTTCCAAGCTCTCCTTTGTGAGTCCCAGGAAAGAGAAAAAGACAATGGGGGGAGTTCCCATTGTGGCTCAGTGAGTTATGAACCCAACTAGTATCCGTGAGGATGCGGGTTTAATCCCTGGCCTCACTCAGTGGGTTAAGGATCCAGCACTGCCATGAGCTGTGGTGTAGGTTGCAGACAAGGCTTGGATCTGGCGTTGCTGTGGCTGTAGTGTAGGCCAGCAGCTGCAGCTCCAATTCGACCCCTAGCCTGGGAACTTTCATTTGCTGCAAGTATGGCCCTAAAAAGGATGCCATGGATTCCTGTTCCTGCTCACACTCACCTTCTTTCTTCTCCCCTCCTCACCCCTAGCCATGTGTAAGGTAAGATGGAAAAATGCTGAAGGAGTTCCCACCAGAAACTTGTTTAAAAATTTATTTCTTGGCCGCTCCCACGGTGGGTAGAAGTTTCAGGGGCCAGGAATCAAACTGGCACGACTGCAGAGCCCCGGGCCGCTGCAGTGACAATGCCAGATACTTAACCTGCTGCGCCACAAGGGAATTCCCAGATACTTCTTTTTTAAGAAAACAAAAAATAGAGGAGGTGAAATCATCTTCTCAGACTGAAAGAGTAGGGGGTGGGGTCAGAAGTTTCAGAAAAGTTAAGTTTTCCGTGGTTATACGTGAGGAAAGGGGTGAGAACTGAGGAAGAAAGCAGAAGGTGGCTTGGATGGCTTTGTGACTTTCTTCCAACTGCTTGTGCTTGTGGACAAGGCAGACGTTGGGTTCAGACACATGTTCCTTTCTCCTCTCGCTCACTTTACCTTCAGAAGAAGGAGAGGTTTTCCCCAGAGAGACTCTTGGCTCACGAATAATAAAGATACAGGGAATGAGGGGAGGGAGGAGGCATTTTTCGACAAAGGGCGGCTGGGTCTAGCCCAAGTCGTATGTCTCATTTCACCTCTCTGAGTCTTAATTCCCTTGCAGATAAAACTAGAATAATGCCAGCTGTTCAGTCCACCATGCAGGGATATTAACAGAAGACCGTGGTAGATGACGGATGGGAAAGAATTTTGAAACGTTGTTTTAAGAACAGGAGAGGCTCCTGGCTGTCAAGTCACTGTTTTAGGTGTTTTGTGGCTATACGTTTGAGTAAGACTTATTTACCAATCACAGAGTCTACAATAAAGACATACAGTGTGTAATAATAGCTAACAATAGGAGATGATATACAGTAAGGACCAGATGAGTGGGACAAGCACTGAAAGGAGCCACAGACCAACGAGCTGTACAGACATAGAACAGAGAGTGATTATGGGTTGAAACTGCCCCTCTGCAAAAGATGCTGAAGTCTCATAGGTGACCTCACATGGCACCTTATTGGGAAATAGGGACCTTGCAGAGGTAATTAGTCAGGGTGAGGTCATACTGGATCAGAGTGGACCCTTGATTCAGCATGACTGGTGTCCTCGTAAGATGGGCAGAGGGAGGGAGTTCCCACTGTGGCTCAGCAGGTTAGGAATAGACCAGTATCCCTGAGGACAAGGGTTCAATCCCTGGCCTCACTCAGTAGATTAAGGATCCTGTGTGGCTGTGAGCTGCAGCATAGGTCACAGATGTGGCTCGGCTCTGGTGTTGCTGTGACTGTGGCGTAGGCCAGCAGCTGCAGCTCTGATTTGACTCCTAGCCTGGGAACTTCCATATGTGGCAGGCGAGGTTCTAAAAAGCAAAAATAAAAGAAGAGCAGAGGGAGACCCCCGCTGGGGAAGGCTATGTGAACAGACACACACAGGAGAGACAGCGCTGTGACAATGGAGGTAGAGGTTGGAGGGATGCAGCTACAAGCTCAGGAAGGCCAAGGCTGCCAGCAATGCCAGGGGCTAGAAGAGGCAAGGAGGGCCCCTCCCCTGCAGATTTCAGAGGGGGCATAAGCTTGCTCCTTGATTTCAGACCTCAGGCCTCCAGAACAGAGAAGAAACTTCTGCTGTTTTGAGCCACCCTGCCTGTGGTGCTTTGTGAAAAGCAGGTGCAACAAAGACCAGATCTGAGCAGGGCCTCCAAAGCTGTGTTGTATCCCTATGGGCACAGCAGAGGAGAGAAGGAGATTCTCTGGATGACGTCAGATCACACAGGAGTGTCTGTGAGGGGAGCGTCACCAGTTAAACTAATTCTTTCTCAACAGGCTCTAAGATAGTGGAATAACATCTGTGTTCCCTCTGGATAAGATCGGCAATTTCCATTATACTCTTTAGTCATCAGTACGATCATAACCTTGCTACCTAATCTATTGGGTTTGGCTGCACAAATTCTTTTAAAAGTACATCTCCGTGCTTATTACCTATTTATAGCCCATGAAGAATCGTGCTGACTCTGTTCTCATTTTTTAAAAAAATCAATGTTTGGCTTTCATGTTTATTGATGTTCCGAGCTTAGTGGTACCCAAATTTCCTGGTAAATTCTGACACTTCGCTCTGAGGAGAGAGGTTCAAAATGACCTACTGAGAAACTCCTAATGCGGTCTGAGCTCTGTGTGATACTCAGATTTTGCTTCAAGGAAATACTGTTCTCTGAAGAAGCCTGTTATACAGTCTATGGGGCTGGTATCTTACCTTGAGAAATGTCTAAGAGCTGTATGTACACGTTCAGCTGTCATAGATCCAAAATAGCCATTAGTGATGATTAAGTAAACAGAACAACTTCAAATGTCCCTAAATACATATTTGCAGGTTAATAGGCCACTGGGTGAGGTGTTTCCCTTTTGAATAAGCCCAGTTTGGGTGTTTTTTGGTTTTTTTTTTTTTGTTTTTTTTTAAGTGAAACTCTTATTAGTTTACATGAACACTGGAGAAGCTGCCCCCATTTCTCCACATGACTAGTTACCACATCAGGGTTGTATCTTAGCATTCTTCGAGTTCCCTAAAGATCCAGTGGTGGAGTGTGCAACATTTGTTCAAGGCAAAGCTCAGGATACTAATCAGTATTTAAATTTTAAAGCAAGGGTTCCCATTGTGGCGCAACAGGATTGGCGATGTCTCTGTAGCACCAGGACACAAGTTCGACCCCCAGTTGGGCACAGTTTGGGTTAAAGGATCCCTGACCCAGGAGTTCCATGTATTTAAATAAGTCAAAAAAGAAAAAAAAAATAAAATAAATTTTAGAGCCGAGCCCTCTACTTAGGTGTCCCGTGTCCCCAAAGGTAGTAATGGATGTTTCTGTGCTGTTTTCACTGTTTCAGAAAGTCTAGTGGAAATCGTTCATTTGCGCTCAGGTAATCACATGGTCCTGATCAAGTGTCAACTGTGCATTGCACAGGTTTAAGCCTTTAGAGGCCGGAGCCAGACAGTCTGAAATTCAATGCGGCTCCACAACTCACTAGCTCTGAAACCTTGTCCTATATACTCGACCTCTCTGAACCTCAGTTTCCTCGTCAGTGAAATAATGATGGCAACGGCGTGGTCTTTGTATGATGATTGCGAGGATTTCCTCCTCTGATGCGAGGAAGGCACTTAGAGCAGCACCTGGCATACAGTCAGGTCTCACCAAGTGCTCATTATGACTTTTTGCT
Source organism: Phacochoerus africanus (assembly GCF_016906955.1). NCBI lineage: Eukaryota > Metazoa > Chordata > Mammalia > Artiodactyla > Suidae > Phacochoerus > Phacochoerus africanus. The sequence goes on from NW_025927378.1 coordinate 23,588, forward strand.
TTTAGCTAAATTAAATGAATTCCAACCAGACAGTTTATGCTATTCAGAAACTCGACTTGGCAATGGCATATCTCAAATTAATTTTTAATAATTAAAAATAAATTTATGTATGAGGTCCCTTAAGACCTGGTTTGCAGAAGGGAGAAGAAAAAATAAAAGGGGGTCATTGGTGATGAAAATACTGAAAATCACTGTGTTTTCGTTTTTGCGTGATTCTCTTGTTTACACTGCGTTGACACAGGCTCTAAAATTATAATGGGAATGTCCCCTTAGAGAACCAACCTTAGTGCTTGGTAACACTAGCATCCTAATATAATAACAGTCCCTTGGCAACGGGTCATAGTCTCTCATCATGGTTCCCCAGGTTTCGCATTAAAACATCCAAGGAGATTTAGAAGAATACAAAAATGAAAATGAATGCTGATTGGAACTCTAAAACCAAAATCTGGGAAGAATGTCTGCTAGAAAGGGCAGATGGGACTGAATAGAAGGAAAAAACCTACCCAGGATGATGCAAAAGTCCCAAAAGTCAACACACACTGGAGGACTGGAGGGAGTATTTGCAGCATGGATGCGGAGGGAGGGAGAGCATGTGCAAGGAGCCCTGGGGATGTGCAGAAGGGTCTACTTGAGTCTGGCTGAAGGCTTAGTCACACACATATGAAGTGAAATTTTATGAGGCTGGGGAAAGAACCACCAGATAGCAGTAGACAAAGCAATTTCGGGAGCTTTGCTCAAAGCTAACCATAGTTCCTATTTTGACCAATCAGGGTGAACCCTGGGAGGCATTCATTGGTGGTGGTGTGTTGGAGCTGGATTGCGTAAACCTGAGACAGCTGATTGCTAAGTTTTTGGGGATTTTGAGAGCTGTTTGATGTTATCCTGGTAGATTGAAACTGGCTATAATAGGAAGTAAACTAACAATATGAATCAGATTTGTATTTTTTTCTTGGAGAACCGTTGTTAAATATTTACCAGAATACCACGGAGCATGGAGTAGAGTCTTTAGATGAACCATGCTTTAGTAGTTTAATAGTTTCGTCCTAGAACAAAATCTACCTTCGAAAAGAAAAGAAAAGGCAAGCCTCAAAGAGATCAAGTTGTCTACGAGTGCCTTCACCTCAAGTTAACTTTAAATAAGGTCCAATGCTCTTAAAAGTCATACAGCAAAATCCAGCTCTTAACACAATAACATTTATAATAACACACACCGCCTTATTTCTATTAAATAAATGTAATTCGTAATCAAAAACCTTATCCCAAAGAAAATTCCAGGCCTAGAGGATTTCACTGAGTTCCACACAACATTTTGGAAAAAATAAAATCAATTCTACACAAATTTTCCCAGAAAATAGAATAGGAAAAAAGACTTCCTAATTCAAAATGCTATGAGGCTAGCTAGCATTACCCTGTTATTAAAACCGGGCAAGGGAGCTCCCGTCGTGGTTCAGTGGTCAATGAACCCGACTAGTAGCCATGGGGTTTCAGGTTCGATCCCTGGCCCCGCTCAGTGGGTTGGGCATCTGGCATTGCTGTGAGCTGTGGTGTAGGTCACAGACGCAGCTGGGATCCCATGTTGCTGTGGCTGTGGCTGTGGCTGGCAGCTGTAGCTCCAGCTGGACCCCTAGCCTGGGAACCTCCATGTGCTGTAGCTGAGGCCCTAAAAAGACAAAAGACAAAAATTAAAAGTAAAAAAAGTTTAAAAAACCAGGCAAAAACATTACCAGAGATTACATTCGAAGGAAAGTAGTACAGACCAGTAGCTCTCGTGAACATAGATACAAAATCCTTCACAGAATATTAACAAATTGAATCCATCAATGTAAGGACAGCTATACATGAAGCAAGTATAGTTCATCCCAGGAACACGTTACTCATTTAACATGTGAAAATCAATTCATTTAATTCAGCACATTAACACATTAATAAAAGAAGTCAGCCCTAAGACTGTGCTGCATGATGCCACTTCTGTGAAATTCTAGAAAAGGCCAACTATAATAGCAAGAAGCAGATCAGTGACTGCCTGGGCCTGGGATAGAGGAAGAGAATGAACAGCAAGGGGCCAGGGGGAAACTTGGGCAGGTAATGAAAGTAGTACATTTCCTGATAGTGGAAGTGGCTCTGTGACAGTTGTCAAAATTTATCAAACTAGGAGTTCCCGTCGTGGCGCAGTGGTTAACGAATCCGACTAGGAACCATGAGGTTGCGGGTTCGGTCCCTGCCCTTGCTCAGTGGGTTAACGATCCGGCGTTGCGGTGAGCTGTGGTGTAGGTCGCAGACGCGGCTCGGATCCTGCGTTGTTGTGGCTCTGGCGTAGGCCGGTGGCTACAGCTCCGATTCAACCCCTAGCCTGGGAACCTCCATATGCCGCGGGAGTGGCCCAAGAAATAGCAACAACAACAACAACAAAAACTTATCAAACTATTCCCTTAAGACAGAGGAATTTCATTTAATATAGATTATATCTCAGGAAAGCTGTCTTAAAAAATGTTTTGGCTCAGCGGGTTAAGGATCCGGCGTTGCCATGAGCGGTGGTGTAGGTGGCAGACGCGGCTTGGATCCAGGATCCAGCACTGCCGTGGCTCTGGCGAAGGCCGACGCAGCTACAGCTCCGATTGGTCCCCTAGCCTGGGAACCTCCATGTGCCACACGTGCAGCCCTAGGAAAGACAAAAATAAGTAAATAAATAAATAAAATAATTAAAAAAAATATTTTGGCTCAAATCAGCAAATGTCCTTAGGGCAAAAGCAACTTCCACAATAATCCCCTTGTTCTCTAGGTTTCCCCTTTCCCTTCCTCTTTAGCCCAGCGACGCCTTAGTACAGCGACAGCTCTGGGTGGTTGGTCCAGCGGCCTTGGCCTGCCTCCACCAGAAATGGGAGTTGGTCGCTGATTTTCTCGGAAAGTCTCCAAGAGTAAGTGAAACCTGGACTTCCAGGCTCCTCAGTGGACAGAGGGGGAGGAGTGGGGGGGTTGGGGTTGGGGCCACAGGGTTCTCTCCTTCCTTTCCTTCTTTTGTCATGTAAGTAAATGTTGGAGGCTGGACCCCCTGTTATACGCTCTTTGGCCAAGTCAGAAACATTTATTCACTGATCGTGACAATAAATATGTCAAAAACCAGACTTAAGATCAAATGACCACACTCACAGACATGGAGAACAGATTTGTGCCAAGGGGGAGGGGAAGGGAGTGGGATGGATTGGGAATTGGGGGTTAGTAAACAGAACTATTAAATTTAGAATGGGTAAGCAATGAGGTTCTCCTGTACAGCACAGGGGACTATATTCAATCTCATGATGAAAGATAATATGAGAAAAATAATGTGTGTATATATATGCACATGTGTGTGTATGTATATGTGTATATATATATATATATATATATGCACACACACATGACTGGGTCACTGCCGTACAACAGAAATTGACACAACATTATAAATCAACTATACTTCAATTAAAAAAATTTAAGGGGTTCCCGTCATGGCTCAGCAGAAACAAATCTGACTAGTATCCATGAGGATGCAGGTTTGATCCCTGGCCTCGCTCAGAGGGTTAAGGATACAGCATTGCTGTGAGCTGTGGTGTAAGTCAAACATGCGGCTCGGATCTGGCATTGCTGTGGCTGGCAGCTCTAGCTCGGATTCGACCCCTAGCCTGGGAATTCCCATATACTGCAGTTGCAGCCTTAAAATAATAATAATACAATAAAATAATAAAAAATAAATTTAAAATAAAGGCACCAGGAACAATGAGAAAAAAGATCAAATGATCAGATTTTACAGATGGTTCTCTGTGAGCTTGAAGATGTGAACAAGTTGCTTAACTTCTCTTGGCTTCAACATTACCCTTGGAAAAATGAGGATTGGTAACTACTAAGTGCCTCCAATAAAGATGATCCTTTCCTTTGCAGAGGAAAGACTTCTACACAATTACTACTTTTCTCTCACACCATTAAGATTGCTCTTCTGCTTTCTAGTCATAACTTCAAAAACCACGTCAGTCATATTTTCATGCTCAACTATATTCAGTTTAGTAAATAATACACACGAATACCTCATTCATCTAGCACTCGGTTCACTCGATTTCTCAATTCTCCAGAATAAAATCAAGGATCAGATAAGAAGCTTTTTAACAAGGAGGAAGAGAAGGTCTCCGAGCAGGCCAATCAAAGGTTGGGGATTTTCCCTAAAAGAAGAAACCCATAGGCTTACTTAGGGTTAATTTGTTGGGTATTTTACATCCAAACCTTATAAAATTAGTTTGTTCTCAAACCTTTGCTAGTTTGTCATCAATAAATTAAAGGGTGCATTGACAAACCAATGATAAGAGAGGAGACCATAAAATATAGGTACAACAAAATACAAGTGATTCTAACATAGACACTCTTATACGTGTACTTCTTTTTATTATAATTATTATTTTATTTTTGGCTCTGTCCGCAGCATGTGGAAATTCCCTGGCCAGGGATAGAACCTGAGCCACAGTGGTGACAAGGCCTGATCACCCTCTCACTGTGCCACTCAGGAACTCCTCACTTCCATAGGCCCTGAAGGAACTACTGTATTGGATTTAAGTAAAATTACTAATTTTCATTAATGCCACTATCTTAGGTATTAAGAGACAGCTTCTCAGATATACAGAAAACTGGATGGATTCTCCAGGATGACGTAACCTTTGACAGTCCCGGAAAAAGCTGATGTTCACTATGGTACATTTTAGTTAGCAGCTGTTTCCTATGTGTAAATATTGTGTTTTCAACTAGACTGAAGCATCTTGACGGGAAGACCAAGTCCTCTACTTCTTTGTCTCCCATACAACCACCTTCATCCCTATCGTGAGATTAATGGCATCACCTTCGCATGAGGGTAGTTTAGGAAAAGGACCCAAGCATCTAAACAACGCCTAGCACAGCCCTGGTGCTCAACTCATGTTGAAGGAATGATGCCAGTGCTTTGCGCAGTTCAAGAAGCACTGGAATGATTGATGCAAGGGATCCCTTTGTCATCTTCAGAGCTTCAGGATATGCTTAGCCTGTCATCCTTGCCTCCCCAAACCTTACTAATGCTCCTCTCTCTACAATGACAGTAATCTCTGAAATCCCACAAATTCTCAGAGATTTTCCTGAAAAGGTCTGATGTTTTTCTTCTATCCTGTGAAGAGTGAATTGCAAACTCCCATGACTTTCATCCCTCTGCTCGTCTCAAAAGGCTTCTGTTCCCTCCACTCAACAGTTCTCTCATCTCTAATCCATACTCGATGTGAAGAGTTTGCAGGTTAATATTTATATTTCATTTTCTCTTCTCTCCTGTCATGTTCACATCCCATGGCCATCTTCGAGTATATGTTTTTACTGTCTTGGTGGAACATACCTTTGTCATGATGTTTTTACAGTTTCCAGTAGGCAACTAGGTGCTTACAATCACCTTAAGAAATAAGAAATTAGGGATTTCAGGATGCAGGCCCTTCCAAAACATTATTTTCATCGGATGCTTTCCAACATCAAAATATTTTGGAATGGAAAAAGGGAAGAATTAGTTTGCGATGGACTCTTCTGTGAAATTCTGGGATCATTCAACATGTCTGTCCTGTACCACTTATATAACTAATGAGGAACTGGTGAGGTAGAGGATGCCAAAGTGACAGACTCCAGCAGGATGAGTCAACAAGGGTATTTAATAGATTTAATTTGTCTTTGTATAAATATAATTTTAAAAAGCACATTTGTAATCTTGAAAACTTAAAAGAAAAAAATTTTATTTTTTTATTTATTCATTTATTTATTTTTTGTCTTTTGAGGGCTGTACTTGTGGCACATGGAGGTTCCCAGGCTAGGGGGCTAATCCAAGCTGTTGCCGCTGGCCTACGCCACAGCCACGGCAAGACAGGATCCGAGCTGCGTCTGCGGCCTACACCACAGCTCACGGCAACACCGGATCCTTAACCCACGGAGCGAGGCCAGGGATCAAACCTGCAACCTCATGGTTCCTAGTCGGATTTGTTTCCACTGCGCCATGACGGGAACTCCAAAAGAAAAAATTTTGAATGGGCCATGTTCCCATCATCCTGACGAGACTATTTCTGTATACTTTAGAAATACTATTTGGGTACAGTACCTGTGTTGAAAACCCAGTTCCTGCCCAGTTATAAATCTCAATGGGAGGAGATGAGGGCTGCACAGTTGAAGTAGTTACAAAACTAGGGTGAAATCGTGTGTAACAAGTGCTAGATGGAGCATTTACAGAGTAGAGAAAATGGAGCCTAAACAGTCTTGGCTGCCAAACCTGCTTCGAGATACCATAACCAAAGAATGAGAAAATGTCCATTTTAGTTTTGGCTAAAACCCAAACTCCCTACTTTTAGCAACCCGCTGGTTGAATGACAAACATGGAGGAAATGTTCCTGGGCCCAATAACAGCCACTGACCCAAGTGGAAGACAAGGATTCTTAGCCCATCAATGCTGATACAACCAAAGCTTCAAACAAGTTGGTCATGAGAGGTTTTGCGAAGCTTTCTTCCCATTTGGCCCCTGCTTAGCAATGGCTTGACACCCCTGTAGAGACAGGGCCAAAACAAACTCCAAGCTAGGCCTGAACATTTGGGCAAATACAAAAAAGCAAATCCCAGCCTTGAGGACGTTAAGTCCTCACTGTTCTCCCAGAACAAACGAAAGCCTGAGAAAAGCAAGCGGTTGTACATGTTTGTGCTGGGAAATTCTTAAAATGTGCCCTTTATTTGTGCAGAGTATGTATCAGATCTCCCCACTCAATGAAAAGCGCTGCCACCTTAACACTGGATGGCTTTCTCTTTTGTGTAAAGTGGTATGGGGGCTGCTTTTCACCCAAGTGTGAGAATCAGGATCTTCTCATTCACACCTGCAATTCTAGTTTGAAAATCAAGATCCATGAATCTTAAAAATTATTTTCATCACTCACATCAAGTTTGAAAAATTAATGAACAAATTAAGAAATTTCTACTCTAACATTGCCTACTTCTCTTGCCAACTAATATCAAGATTTTTTTTCCAAATCACAAATACGATGACTTGCCCTGGGATTCTAGAAAATTTGGTAAACAATGATTTTCTCTAAATACGAAGGGTAAAATGGAATCACAGAATTTTAGAACTATACACAAGTTTTGGAGATTTTTCAGTCCTTTTTCCTTTATTTTACAGTTGAGATTTGGGGTAATTAAGAGATTATCTAGATAAGGTAACTAATTAGTGGAAGAATCCCTCCCACGCTTGTGCCTGAGTGAACATTCAGCTAACATTTTTTGGACATCTTGCCTATATTAAGAACTTGTATGTTCTTGTCTCTGGATTTACCAAGATGGGAAAACTTCTCAAGGAGTTTACACTCAAGTGGGTGCAGATTACTCATAGTTAAATCTTAGAAAAATGTTAAATATTTATTATTTAATACATTTTTCAGTTAAAAAAAACAAGATCTACCATCTATATAACTCCCACTTCATTAACTGTGTCAGCTGAAGAAATATGGCCATAATGTGCTTCAGATCCTAAAACCTAAAGTAGCTCCTCATTATCCCAATACAAGTCATCCAGGGGACTAAGCTATGGATTGTGCAAGGCAGCAAAAGTGGTTTTAAACAGAAAATATTCACTGAATGAGTTTCCACTTAAAAGTTAGTGCCCTCTCCATATAGCTGGACAAAACTATAATTCAAAAAGATACATGGACCCCTGTGTTCATTTTAGCACGATTCACGACAGCCAAGACATGGAAACAACCTAAATGTCCATCAACATATGAGTGGATTAAGAAGATGTGGTACATATATGCAATGGAATACTACTCAGCCATAAAAAGAACAAAATAATGCCATTTGCAGCAACATGAATGGAACTAGAGACTCTCATACTAAGTGAAGTAAGTCAGAAAGAGAAAGACACATACCATATGATATCACTTATATGTGGAATCTAATGGCACAGATGAACCTATCTACAAAACAGAAACAAACTCGCAGACCTAGAGAACAGACTTGTAGTTGCCAAGGGAAAGGGTGGAGGAAGTGGGATGGATGGGGAGTTTGGGATTGGTAGATGCAAGTTATTACATTAGAATGGATAAGCAATGAAGTCCTGCTGTATAGCACAGGGAACTATATCCAATCTCTTGGGATAGAACATGATGGAAGATAGTATGAGAAAAAGAATGTATATATATGGATGACTGGGTCACTATGCTGTACAGTAGAAATGAACACAACACTATAAATATACTTTAATAACAATAAAATTAAAAGAAATTAGTGCCCTTTCAAACATCCCTCCTCGCTCAGGGGTGATGTTGGGTTTCACTCTTTGGGTCAACATCTTTGTTGGCCAGTCTTTCCCTGATCATTATAAACACCAACACAATGCCAACTAGTTGCAAAATAAAATCAAAACTCCTACTGAAATAATAAAGTCAATCAAACTGATGTTGAAGAACTGCTCAATCAGATGTAAAACTGTTGATAAGTGAAGAGCTACTAGAAATACAGTGTTCACGGAAGAAGAGAAAATTGCAAGGATGGTGACACATAAGTTACTTCAAGAAAGAACACTCTCAGTGTCCTGGAATTAAGAGAAGACCTTAAACAAATTAATGAAGTTCTTGAATATTTTCCCCCAAAACGATCCTCTTGGTAATTGTAGGATGAAACTCAGGCAAGAAGTGGAGGACATTGTATTATGCCAGCATATAATTTTGCCAGAAAAATCACACCTTCCAAAGGGGAATGACTATTTATGTCATCCTTTGTTCTTTCTAAGAATAAAAACAGTTTAATTTAAATATACATTTTATATACAAAATAAGATTAATTTATTTTTTAAGATTTTCAGCTTGATTCTACAAGATACACTCCTCGTCACTTTTTTACTTGGACACCAGTTCCAATTTCAATAGATTTGTACCCAGGATTTTCAGTAAAGAAGATGACCTATGATTCTTAGAAATGACGGACTGAGACCCAGAAAGCAGAGCATTTTTGTTGGGTCACAATCTGGTAAGGGCAGCACTAGCTCAGGTGAGCCTTCCATCACCCAGAGGTTGCTATTCTCCATGCAAAGGGGTGAGAAATTGGTTTGCACGTCACGTGGCTTTTCAGTCAAGGTAAGAATGTGATGGCAGGAGAAGAAGTAAGACACTGAGGGAAGATCTTAAGGAAGATCAAATAAAATGTGTTTTCCCTTCACTTTAGCTAAAGAAATGACATGTCTAAAATTGATCCTAATCCAAAACGTACATTCCAGGGATAAGTCTTGCCCATTTTAAAGTGTTTTCTGGTGCAATTAAGAGACACACTTAAGATAGGGATTAGTCTCGATGATCCTGTTTAGAGTTCCTTTTTAAAGTGAGTACACAGAGGAGACTGTAACCTCCCCAGCACCATCATCCCTGCAGCCTTGCTCCTTCCAGGAAGTGATATTACAAGGCTAAAAGGAGTTCCAAGTTTCTGTGTGCTGAATGTTTGTCCTCCACAAATTCAAATGCTGAAGCCCTAACCTCCAATGTGATGGGATTTGGAGGTGGGCCTTTGGGAGGTAATTAGGTTTAGATGGGATCAGTGCGGTGGGGCGGGCGGCATGGTGTGGTTAGCGCCCTTATAAGAAGAAGAGAGACTAATGCTCTGGCTCCTCAACAGCTTCCCCCCCACCACCTTCCTCTTTCTCTCTCCAAAAGAAGGTGGTCATCTACAAGGAAGTTCTCACCAGCAACAGAATTTGCCTTGATGTTGCACTTCCCAGCCTCCAAAGCTATGAGAAAATAGATGTTTTCTGTTTTAAAACATCCGGTCTGTGGTATTTTGTTATGGCACCCTGAGCTGGCTAAGACCCACGGTCTCCAAACCAAGCTTGAGTTCTTAAATGACCATTTGCCAGTACGCCACAATTTCTTCTTAGGCAGACATGAAGGAGTTTGTTGGTGTCTGGAGCCAAGGGGCTAGAGATGGCCTCTCTCATTCAGAAGGACAGGAGCTGGTCAACCCTTCAGCATCTCAGAGGACAAAGCATCCATTGTATAACCTCTGGGCTGTGCCTTTGGCTCTAAGCAACCACAACTTATGTCACTTTGGTCTGTCCAACAGCCCCTGGGACTAATACGTGGCAGTCAGTCTGAACCAAAAATAGGAAGGCCACTGCTCTGTCCTTGGAAAATAGAAAGTCTCATAGCCAACGTCTCACTTGAGTCATTTTAGGGACTCACTGGAGAGAGTAAGGCATTTCTAGGCTATCGGGCCCCCACAGCACCCAGAATCCAGTCCGCCAGAGTTAACTTGTTCCTCAGCATGGAACATGAGGAAGGAGGCAACCATTTCTACCCTTGATCAGGGCCACTGGATGAGGACAAGACGGGCCAAATCCAGACGGACATTCTTTTTATTTATTTATTTATTTTTGGTCATGCTCACAGCATGTGGAAATTCCAGGGCCAGGGGGGAAGAACCCTTGGCACCACAGCAAGCGACAACACCAGATCCTTAACCCAGGAGCCCACCATGGGAACTCCAAATGAACATTCTTGAGCCTACAGGGACCCCAGGAACTCTGAAGGACCAATGGAAGGTGTGAGAGTAATACCCAAAGTCTCAAGGTTCTTGGGAAACACTCGTGTGTGTACATGACTGGATTTGCTGAGTTCAAAAGGACACATTCACTCTGGACGGCTGGAAATCCCAGATGACTGCTCACATCTTGAGTGGCTTCTTAGGCAGTGGAGAGAGAAGTGGACAGCCGGCTCACTGTGGAACCACTCATCAGCAAGGCTTGAAGAGGAATTTCATCGCTTTTCCTATTCTGGCTTTCTGATCGTGATGGCATCTGGAATAACCAGGCTGATGCAGAAGTGAAAAGAAACTGACATGATCAGAGGTTCAGTGGATTCAGATGTCTGAGAACCTACCTTTACAGCCATGCCCTGTGGGTCTTTAACACTTGGCATTTTGGAGAATTTTCTGGGTCAAGAGCTGTTTCCTTCCTTCCTTCTTTTCTTTCTTTTTTGCTTTTTAGAGCCGCACCCGCAGCATATGGAAGTTCCCAGACTAGGGGTCGATTCAGAGCTACAGCTGCTAGCCACAGCCACAGCCACAGCAACACGGGATCCAAGCCATGTCTGCAACATACACCCCAGCTGAAGGCAACACCGGATCCTTAACCCACTGCGAGAAGCCAGGGATAGAACCTGCATCCTCATGGATCCTCGTCAGGTTCATTAACCACCTAGCTACGAAGGGAACTCCTATGTTTCAATTTAATTATTAAAATAGATATTGCATTCACATGGTGCAGACATAAGAGACATAACCTTTTAGTTCAGTTATTTACAGCAAATGTTGCCCTCCTGCTTCTGTCCTTCACTGTCCAGTTGCTGACCATATACTCATACCACCACGTTATCAATGTTCTTTGTATCCTTCTAGAGGTTATTTTTTTTTTTTTTTGGTTTTTGAGTTTTGAGTGTTTTTTTTTTTTTGCGCAAATTAGCAATATAAATAGATATTCTCACCTCCTCTTTTCACCCAAAACTAACATATTAAAACATTTTGCTTTGTTTTCTTTTGGGATTTTTATTTAATTTTTCTACTTTTGTGTGTGTGGGGGGGGTGGTTAACTTAAAAATTTGTTACTGGGCGTTCCCATTTTGATGCTGGGGAAATAAATCCAACTATTATCCAAGGGGATGTGGCCTCACTCAGTAAGTCGGGGATCCAGCATTGCAGTGAGCTGTGCTGTAGGTTGCAGATATGGCTGTGGTATAGGCCAGCAGCTATAGCTCAGATTCGAGCCCTAGCTGAGAAATTCCATATGCTGCAAGTGCGGCCCCCCCCAAAAAAGGGGGGGGGGAATGTGTTACTGAAAAAATTGGTTGTCTTTGACACTCTTCCATATTAACAGTTTTATTATTATTTCAAGGGTTGGATGGTATTTCACTGTATGAATATACTGTCATTTTTTAAAGTAGTTCATTATAACTTTAATTGAGGTTGTATACAATATTTTGCTATTGCAAATAACTTGGCAAGAATTGAACCAGGAGAAGCTTGTCACAATGGTCATTTTGTACATGTGCAAGTACAATTGGAAAATAAATTCCCAGACGTGGAAAAGGATATATAGATTCATATTCTGATAGATATTACGTGTCTGAGTGTGTGTATGTGTGTGACTTTTTTGTGACTGATTTTGGAGTCATTTTTCAGAAATGCAAAGGTAATACAGAGTTCCCATTTACCAATAACAATACTGTATTTTTTACTGATTTCAACAAAAATTCTAGATTTAAAAAAAAAAAAAAAAGGAAGTTCCCATTGTGGCTCAGTGGTAGTGAGACTGACTAGTATACATGAGGATGTGGGTTTAATCCCTGGCCTCCCTCAGTGGGTTAAAGATCTGGTGTTGCTGTGGCTGTGGCGTAGGCCAGCAGCTGTAGCTCCAATTCAACCCCTAGCCAGGGATTGTCCATATGCTGTGGGTGCAGTCCTAAAAGAAAAGAAAAGAAAAAAAAAAAGCAAATTCCTGAGGGCTCTGAGAAAATAAAGACTAGCAGGCAGTTG